>NW_027526673.1:0-156957 GCF_052857255.1 Amblyomma americanum | reverse complement strand
GGTCTAAAACAGCTTGTTTCGTTGTATTAAGCACGAATACATGCTTTTCGCGAAGTTATAAGAGAAAAAGTTTTGACGCGTATCAGAGGAAAACGTAAAACCGATGTTTTGTGATTTAGCTCGTTTCGGTCTAAAACAACTTGTTTCGTTGTATTAAGCACCTATATATGCTTTTCGCGCAGTTATAAGAGAAAAAGTTTTGACGCGTATCAGAGGAACACTCGTAAATCCAATATGTTGTGATTTAGCTCGTTTCGGTCTAAAACAGCTTGTTTCGTTGGATTAATCACGAATACATGCTTTTCACGCAGTTATAAGAGAAAAAGTTTTGACGCGTGTCACAAGGACACTTGTAAAACCGATGTGTACAGATTTACCTCGTTTCGGTCTAAAACAGCTTGTTTCGTTGGATTAAGCAGGAATACATGCTTTTCGCGCAGTTATAAAAGAAAAAAGTTTTGACGCTTATCACATAAGCACTTGTAAAACCGATGTGTTCAGATCTAGCTCGTTTTGGTCTAAAACAGCTTGTTTCGTTGTATTAAGCACGAATACAATCTTTTCGCGCAGTTATAAGAGAAAAAGTTTTGACGCGTTTCACAAGGACGCTTTTAAAACCGATGTGTTCAGATTTAGCTCGTTTCGGTCTAAAACAGCTTGTTTCGTTGTATTATACATGCTTTTCACGCAGTTATGAGAGAAAAAGTTTTGACGCGTGTCACAGGGACACTTGTAAAACCTATGCGTTCAGATTTAGCTAGTTTCGGTCTAAAACAGCTTGTTTCGTTGTTTTAAGCACGAATGCATGCTTTTCGCGCAGTTATAGAAGAAAACGTTTTGACGCGTATTAGGGAGACTTGTAAAACCGATGTGTTGTGATTTAGCTCGTTTCGGTCTAAAACAGCTTGTTTCGTTGTATTAAGCACGAATACATGCTTTTCGCGCAGTTATAAGAGAAAAAGTTTTGACGCGTATCAGAGGAAAACTTGTAAAACCGATGTGTTGTGATTTAGCTCGTTGCGGTCTAAAACAGCTTGTTTCGTTGTATTAAGCAAGAATACATGCTTTTCGCGCTGTTATAAGAGAAAACGTTTTGACGCGTGTCACAGGGACACTTGTAAAACCGATGTGTTCAGATTTAGCTCGTTTCGGTCTAAAACAGCTTGTTTCGTTGTTTTAAGCAAGAATACATGATTTTCGCGCTGTTATAAGAGAAAAAGATTTGACGCGTGTCACAGGGACACTTGTAAAACCGATGTGTTCAGATTTAGCTCGTTTCGGTCTAAAACAGCTTGTTTCGTTGGATTAAGCACGAATACATGCTTTTCGCGCAGTTATAAGAGAAAAAGTTTGGCGCGTATCACGTGGATACTTGTAAAACCGATGTGTTCAGATATAGCTCGTTTTGGTATAAATCAGCTTGTTTCGTTGTTTTAAGCACGAATACATGCTTTTCGCGCAGTTATAAGGAAAAGTTTTGACGCGTATTAGAGACTTGTAAAACCGATGTGTTGTGATTTAGCTCGCTGTGGTCTAAAACAGCTTGTTTCGTTTTTTTAAGCACGAATACATGCTTTTCGCGCAGTTATAGAAGAAAACGTTTTCACGCGTATTAGGGAGACTTGTAAAACCGATGTGTTGTGATTTAGCTCGTTTTGGTCTAAAACAGCTTGTTTCGTTGTGTTAAGCAAGAATACATGCTTTTCACGCAGTTATGAGAGAAAAAGTTTTGACGCGTGTCACAAGGACACTTGTAAAACCGATGTGTTCAGATTTAGCTCGTTTCGGTCTAAAACAGCTTGTTTCGTTGTATTAAGCACGAATACATGCTTTTCGCGCAGTTATAAGAGAAAAAAGTTTTGACGCTTATCACATGGGCACTTGTAAAACCGATGTGTTCAGATCTAGTTCGTTTTGGTCTAAAACAGCTTGTTTCGTTGTATTAAGCACGAATACAATCTTTTCGCGCAGTTATAAGAGAAAAAGTTTTGACGCGTTTCACATGGACGCTTTTAAAACCGATGTGCTCAGATTTAGCTCGTTTCGGTCTAAAACAGCTTGTTGCGTTGTATTATACATGCTTTTCACGCAGTTATGAGAGAAAAAGTTTTGACTCGTGTCACAGGGACACTTGTAAAACCTATGCGTTCAGATTTAGCTCGTTTCGGTCTAAAACAGCTTGTTTCGTTGTATTAAGCACGAATACATGCTTTTCGCGCAGTTAGAGAAAGAGTTGACGCGTATCACGTGGATACTTGTAAAACCGATGTGTTGTGATTTAGCTCGTTTCGGTATAAAACAGCTTGTTTCGTTGTTTTAAGCACGAATACATGCTTTTCGCGCAGTTATAAGAGAAAAAGTTTTGACGCGTATTAGGGAGACTTGTAAAACCGATGTGTTGTGATTTACCTCGTTTCGGTCTAAAACAGCTTGTTTAGTTGTATTAAGCACGAATACATGCTTTTCGCGCAGTTATAAGAGAAAAAGTTTTGACGCGTATCACGTGGATACTTGTAAAACCGATGTGTTCAGATATAGCTCGTTTTGGTATAAAACAGCTTGTTTCGTTGTTTTTTCGCGCAGTTATAGAAGGAAAAGTTTTGACGCGTATTAGAGACTTGTAAAACCGATGTGTTGTGATTTAGCTCGTTTCGGTCTAAAACAGCTTGTTTCGTTGTTTTAAGCACGAATATATGCTTTTCGCGCAGTTATAAGAGAAAAAGTTTTGACGCGTTTCACATGGACGCTTTTAAAACCGATGTGTTCAGATATAGCTCGTTTCGGTCTAAAACAGCTTGTTTCGTTGTAATATACATGCTTTTCACGCAGTTATGAGTGAAAAAGTTTTGACGCGTGTCACAGGGACACTTGTAAAACCTATGCGTTCAGATTTAGCTCGTTTCGGTCTAAAACAGCTTGTTTCGTTGTATTAAGCACGAATACATGCTTTTCGCGCAGTTATAAGAGAAAAAGTTGACGCGTATCACGTGGATACTTGTAAAACCGATGTGTTCAGATATAGCTCGTTTTGGTATAAAACAGCTTGTTTCGTTGTTTTAAGCACGAATACATGCTTTTCGCGCAGTTATAGAAGAAAAAGTTTTGACGCGTATTAGAGGGACACTTGTAAAACCGATGTGTTCAGATTTAGCTCATCTCGGTCTAAAACAGTTTGTTTCGTTGTTTTAAGCACGAATACATGCTTTTCGCGCAGTTATAAGAGAAAAAGTTTTGACGCGTATCAGAGGAACACTTGTAAAACCGATGTGTTGTGATTTAGCTCGTTTCGGACTAAAACAACTTGTTTCGTTGTTTTAAGCACGAATACATGCTTTTCGCGCAGCTATAAGAGAAAAAGTTTTGACGAGTATCATGTGGACACTTGTAAAACCGATGTGTTCAGATTTAGCTCATCTCGGTCTAAAACAGCTTGTTTCGTTGTTTTAAGCAAGAATACATGCTTTTCGCGCAGTTATAGAAGAAAACGTTTTGACGCGTATTAGGGAGACTTGTAAAACCGATGTGTTGTGATTTAGCTCGTTTCGGTCTAAAACAGCTTTTTTCGTTGTATTAAGCAAGAATACATGCTTTTCGCGCTGTTATAAGAGAAAACGTTTTGACGCGTGTCACAGGGACACTTGTAAAACCGATGTGTTCAGGTTTAGCTCGTTTTGGTATAAAACAGCTTGTTTCGTTGTTTTCAGCACGAACACATGCTTTTCGCGCAGTTATAAGGAAAAGTTTTGACGCGTATTAGAGACTTGTAAAACCGATGTGTTGTGATTTAGCTCGTTTCGGTCTAAAACAGCTTGTTTCGTTGTTTTAGGCACGAATACATGCTTTTCGCGCAGTTATAGAAGAAAAAGTTTTGACGCGTATTAGAGAGACGTAAAACCGATGTGTAGTGATTTAGCTCGTTTCGGTCTAAAACCGCTTGTTTCGATGTTTTAAGCACGAATACATTTTTTTCGCGCAGTTATAGAAGAAAACGTTTTGACGCGTATTAGAGAGATGTAAAACCGATGTGTTGTGATTTAGCTCGTTTCGGTCTAAAACAGCTTGTTTCGTTGTATTAAGCACGAATACATGCTTTTCGCGCAGATATAAGAGAAAAAGTTTTGACGCGTCAGAGGAAAACTTGTAAAACCGATGTGTTGTGATTTAGCTCGTTTCGGTCTAAAACAGCTTGTTTCGTTGGATTAAGCACGAATACATGCTTTTCGAGCAGTTATAAGACAAAAGGTTTTGACGCGTGTCACAAGGACACTTGTAAAACCGATGTGTTCAGATTTACCTCGTTTCGGTCTAAAACAGCTTGTTTCGTTGGATTAAGCAGGAATACATGCTTTTCGCGCAGTTATAAGAGAAAAAAATTTTGACGCTTATCACATGGGCACTTGTAAAACCGATGTGTTCAGATCTAGCTCGTTTTGGTCTAAAACAGCTTGTTTCGTTGTGTTAAGCACGAATACAATCTTTTCGCGCAGTTATAAGAGAAAAAGTTTTTACGCGTTTCACATGGACGCTTTTAAAACCGATGTGTTCAGATATAGCTCGTTTCGGTCTAAAACAGCTTGTTTCGTTGTAATATACATGCTTTTCACGCAGTTATGAGAGAAAAAGTTTTGACGCGTGTCACAGGGACACTTGTAAAACCGATGTGTTGTGATTTAGCTCGTTTCGGACTAAAACAACTTGTTTCGTTGTTTTAAGCACGAATACATGCTTTTCGCGCAGCTATAAGAGAAAACGTTTTGACGAGTATCATGTGGACACTTGTAAAACCGATGTGTTAAGATTTAGCTCATCTCGGTCTAAAACAGCTTGTTTCGTTGTTTTAAGCATGAATACATGCTTTTCGCGCAGTTATAGAAGGAAATGTTTTGACGCGTATTAGAGACTTGTAAAACCGATGTGTTGTGATTTAGCTCGTTTCAGTCCAAAACAGCTTGTTTCGTTGTATTAAGCACGAATACATGCTTTTTGCGCAGTTATAAGAGAAAACGTTTTGACGCCTATCACATGCACACTTGTAAAACCGATATGTTCAGATCTAGCTCGTTTTGGTCTAAAACAGCTTGTTTCGTTGTATTAAGCACGAATACATGCTTTTCGCGAAGTTATAAGAGAAAAAGTTTTGACGCGTATCAGAGGAAAACGTAAAACCGATGTTTTGTGATTTAGCTCGTTTCGGTCTAAAACAACTTGTTTCGTTGTATTAAGCACCTATATATGCTTTTCGCGCAGTTATAAGAGAAAAAGTTTTGACGCGTATCAGAGGAACACTCGTAAATCCAATATGTTGTGATTTAGCTCGTTTCGGTCTAAAACAGCTTGTTTCGTTGGATTAATCACGAATACATGCTTTTCACGCAGTTATAAGAGAAAAAGTTTTGACGCGTGTCACAAGGACACTTGTAAAACCGATGTGTACAGATTTACCTCGTTTCGGTCTAAAACAGCTTGTTTCGTTGGATTAAGCAGGAATACATGCTTTTCGCGCAGTTATAAAAGAAAAAAGTTTTGACGCTTATCACATAAGCACTTGTAAAACCGATGTGTTCAGATCTAGCTCGTTTTGGTCTAAAACAGCTTGTTTCGTTGTATTAAGCACGAATACAATCTTTTCGCGCAGTTATAAGAGAAAAAGTTTTGACGCGTTTCACAAGGACGCTTTTAAAACCGATGTGTTCAGATTTAGCTCGTTTCGGTCTAAAACAGCTTGTTTCGTTGTATTATACATGCTTTTCACGCAGTTATGAGAGAAAAAGTTTTGACGCGTGTCACAGGGACACTTGTAAAACCTATGCGTTCAGATTTAGCTAGTTTCGGTCTAAAACAGCTTGTTTCGTTGTTTTAAGCACGAATGCATGCTTTTCGCGCAGTTATAGAAGAAAACGTTTTGACGCGTATTAGGGAGACTTGTAAAACCGATGTGTTGTGATTTAGCTCGTTTCGGTCTAAAACAGCTTGTTTCGTTGTATTAAGCACGAATACATGCTTTTCGCGCAGTTATAAGAGAAAAAGTTTTGACGCGTATCAGAGGAAAACTTGTAAAACCGATGTGTTGTGATTTAGCTCGTTTCGGTCTAAAACAGCTTGTTTCGTTGTATTAAGCAAGAATACATGCTTTTCGCGCTGTTATAAGAGAAAACGTTTTGACGCGTGTCACAGGGACACTTGTAAAACCGATGTGTTCAGGTTTAGCTCGTTTTGGTATAAAACAGCTTGTTTCGTTGTTTTAAGCACGAATACATGCTTTTCGCGCAGTTATAAGGAAAAGTTTTGACGCGTATTAGAGACTTGTAAAACCGATGTGTTGTGATTTAGCTCGTTTCGGTCTAAAACAGCTTGTTTCGTTGTTTTAAGCACGAATACATGCTTTTCGCGCAGGTATAGAAGAAAAAGTTTTGACGTGTATTAGAGAGACGTAAAACCGATGTGTTGTGATTTAGCTCGTTTCGGTCTAAAACAGCTTGTTTCGTTGTTTTAAGCACGAATACATGCTTTTCGCGCAGTTATAGAAGAAAAAGTTTTGACGCGTATTAGAGAAACGTAAAACCGATGTGTTGTGATTTAGCTCGTTTCGGTCTAAAACCGCTTGTTTCGATGTTTTAAGCACGAATACATGCTTTTCGCGCAGTTATAGAAGAAAACGTTTTGACGCGTATTAGAGAGATGTAAAACCGATGTGTTGTGATTTAGCTCGTTTCGGTCTAAAACAGCTTGTTTCGTTGTATTAAGCACGAATACATGCTTTTCGCGCAGTTATAAGAGAAAAAGTTTTGACGCGTATCAGAGGAAAACTTGTAAAACCCATGTGTTGTGATTTAGCTCGTTTCGGTCTAAAACAGCTTGTTTCGTTGTATTAAGCACGAATACATGCTTTTCGCGCAGTTATAAGAGAAAAAGTTTTGACGCGTATCAGAGGAAAACTTGTAAAACCGATGTGTTGTGATTTACCTCGTTTTGGTCTAAAACAGCTTGTTTCGTTGGATTAAGCACGAATACATGCTTTTCGCGCAGTTTTAAGAGAAAAACTTTTGACGCGTATCACGTGGATACTTGTAAAACCGATGTGTTCAGATATAGCTCGTTTTGTATAAAACAGCTTGTTTCGTTGTTTTAAGCACGAATACATGCTTTTCGCGCAATTATAGAAGGAAATGTTTTGACGCGTATTAGAGACTTGTAAAACCGATGTGTTGTGATTTAGCTCGTTTCAGTCCAAAACAGCTTGTTTCGTTGTATTAAGCACGAATACATGCTTTTTGCGCAGTTATAAGAGAAAACGTTTTGACGCCTATCACATGCACACTTGTAAAACCGATATGTTCAGATCTAGCTCGTTTTGGTCTAAAACAGCTTGTTTCGTTGTATTAAGCACGAATACAATCTTTTCGCGCAGTTATAAGAGAAAAAGTTTTGACGCGTTTCACAAGGACGCTTTTAAAACCGATGTGTTCAGATTTAGCTCGTTTCGGTCTAAAACAGCTTGTTTCGTTGTATTATACATGCTTTTCACGCAGTTATGAGAGAAAAAGTTTTGACGCGTGTCACAGGGACACTTGTAAAACCTATGCGTTCAGATTTAGCTCGTTTCGGCCTAAAACAGCTTGTTTCGTTGTTTTAAGCACGAATACATGCTTTTCGCACAGTTATAGAAGAAAACGTTTTGACGCGTATTAGGGAGACTTGTAAAACCGATGTGTTGTGATTTAGCTCGTTTCGGTCTAAAACAGCTTGTTTCGTTGTATTAAGCACGAATACATGCTTTTCACGCAGTTATAAGAGAAAAAGTTTTGACGCGTATCAGAGGAAAACTTGTAAAACCGATGTGTTGTGATTTAGCTCGTTGCGGTCTAAAACAGCTTGTTTCGTTGTATTAAGCAAGAGTACATGCTTTTCGCGCTGTTATAAGAGAAAACGTTTTGACGCGTGTCACAGGGACACTTGTAAAACCGATGTGTTCAGATTTAGCTCGTTTCGGTCTAAAACAGCTTGTTTCGTTGTGTTAAGCAAGAATACATGATTTTCGCGCTGTTATAAGAGAAAAAGATTTGACGCGTGTCACAGGGACACTTGTAAAACCGATGTGTTCAGATTTAGCTCGTTTCGGTCTAAAACAGCTTGTTTCGTTGGATTAAGCACGAATACATGCTTTTCGCGCAGTTATAAGAGAAAAAGTTTTGACGCGTATCACGTGGATACTTGTAAAACCGATGTGTTCAGATATAGCTCGTTTTGGTATAAAACAGCTTGTTTCGTTGTTTTAAGCACGAATACATGCTTTTCGCGCAGTTATAAGGAAAAGTTTTGACGCGTATTAGAGACTTGTAAAACCGATGTGTTGTGATTTAGCTCGTTGTGGTCTAAAACAGCTTGTTTCGTTGTTTTAAGCAAGAATACATGCTTTTCGCGCAGTTATAGAAGACAAAGTTTTGACGCGTATTAGAGAGACGTAAAACCGATGTGTTGTGATTTAGCTCGTTTCGGTCTAAAACATCTTGTTTTGTTTTTTTAAGCACGAATACATGCTTTTCGCGCAGTTATAGAAGAAAACGTTTTCACGCGTATTAGGGAGACTTGTAAAACCGATGTGTTGTGATTTAGCTCGTTTTGGTCTAAAACAGCTTGTTTCGTTGTGTTAAGCAAGAATACATGCTTTTCACGCAGTTATGAGAGAAAAAGTTTTGACGCGTGTCACAGGGACACTTGTAAAATCGATGTGTTCAGATTTAGCTCGTTTCGGTCTAAAACAGCTTGTTTCGTTGTATTAAGCACGAATACATGCTTTTCGCGCAGTTATAAGAGAAAAAAGTTTTGACGCTTATCACATGGGCACTTGTAAAACCGATGTGTTCAGATCTAGTTCGTTTTGGTCTAAAACAGCTTGTTTCGTTGTATTAAGCACGAATACAATCTTTTTGCGCAGTTATAAGAGAAAAAGTTTTGACGCGTTTCACATGGACGCTTTTAAAACCGATGTGCTCAAATTTGGCTCGTTTCGGTCTAAAACAGCTTGTTGCGTTGTATTATACATGCTTTTCACGCAGTTATGAGAGAAAAAGTTTTGACTCGTGTCACAGGGACACTTGTAAAACCTATGCGTTCGTATTTAGCTCGTTTCGGTCTATAACAGCTTGTTTCGTTGTATTAAGCACGAATACATGCTTTTCGCGCAGTTAGAGAAAAAGTTGACGCGTATCACGTGGATACTTGTAAAACCGATGTGTTGTGATTTAGCTCGTTTCGGTATAAAACAGCTTGTTTCGTTGTTTTAAGCACGAATACATGCTTTTCGCGCAGTTATAAGAGAAAAAGTTTTGACGCGTATTAGGGAGACTTGTAAAACCGATGTGTTGTGATTTACCTCGTTTCGGTCTAAAACAGCTGGTTTAGTTGTATTAAGCACGAATACATGCTTTTCGCGCAGTTATAAGAGAAAAAGTTTTGACGCGTATCACGTGGATACTTGTAAAACCGATGTGTTCAGATATAGCTCGTTTTGGTATAAAACAGCTTGTTTCGTTGTTTTTTCGCGCAGTTATAGAAGGAAAAGTTTTGACGCGTATTAGAGACTTGTAAAACCGATGTGTTGTGATTTAGCTCGTTTCGGTCTAAAACAGCTTGTTTCGTTGTTTTAAGCACGAATACATGCTTTTCGCGCAGTTATAAGAGAAAAAGTTTTGACGCGTTTCACATGGACGCTTTTAAAACCGATGTGTTCAGATATAGCTCGTTTCGGTCTAAAACAGCTTGTTTCGTTGTAATATACATGCTTTTCACGCAGTTATGAGAGAAAAAGTTTTGACGAGTGTCACAGGGACACTTGTAAAACCTATGCGTTCAGATTTAGCTCGTTTCGGTCTAAAACAGCTTGTTTCGTTGTATTAAGCACGAATACATGCTTTTCGCGCAGTTATAAGAGAAAAAGTTGACGCGTATCACGTGGATACTTGTAAAACCGATGTGTTCAGATATAGCTCGTTTTGGTATAAAACAGCTTGTTTCGTTGTTTTAAGCACGAATACATGCTTTTCGCGCAGTTATAGAAGAAAAAGTTTTGACGCGTATTAGAGGGACACTTGTAAAACCGATGTGTTCAGATTTAGCTCATCTCGGTCTAAAACAGCTTGTTTCGTTGTTTTAAGCACGAATACATGCTTTTCGCGCAGTTATAAGAGAAAAAGTTTTGACGCGTATCAGAGGAACACTTGTAAAACCGATGTGTTGTGATTTAGCTCGGTTCGGACTAAAACAACTTGTTTCGTTGTTTTAAGCACGAATACATGCTTTTCGCGCAGCTATAAGAGAAAAAGTTTTGACGAGTATCATGTGGACACTTGTAAAACCGATGTGTTCAGATTTAGCTCATCTCGGTCTAAAACAGCTTCTTTCGTTGTTTTAAGCACGAATACATGCTTTTCGCGCAGTTATAGAAGAAAACGTTTTGACGCGTATTAGGGAGACTTGTAAAACCGATGTGTTGTGATTTAGCTCGTTTCGGTCCAAAACAGCTTTTTTCGTTGTATTAAGCAAGAATACATGCTTTTCGCGCTGTTATAAGAGAAAACGTTTTGACGCGTGTCACAGGGACACTTGTAAAACCGATGTGTTCAGGTTTAGCTCGTTTTGGTATAAAACAGCTTGTTTCGTTGTTTTAAGCACGAATACATGCTTTTCGCGCAGTTATAGAAGAAAAAGTTTTGACGCGTATTAGAGAGACGTAAAACCGATGTGTTGTGATTTAGCTCGTTTCGGTCTAAAACCGCTTGTTTCGATGTTTTAAGCACGAATACATGCTTTTCGCGCAGTTATAGAAGAAAACGTTTTGACGCGTATTAGAGAGATGTAAAACCGATGTGTTGTGATTTAGCTCGTTTCGGTCTAAAACAGCTTGTTTCGTTGTATTAAGCACGAATACATGCTTTTCGCGCAGTTATAAGAGAAAGAGTTTTGACGCGTATCAGAGGAAAACTTGTAAAACCGATGTGTTGTGATTTACCTCGTTTCGGTCTAAAACAGCTTGTTTCGTTGGATTAAGCACGAATACATGCTTTTCGCGCAGTTTTAAGAGAAAAACTTTTGACGCGTATCACGTGGATACTTGTAAAACCGATGTGTTCAGATATAGCTCGTTTTGTATAAAACAGCTTGTTTCGTTGTTTTAAGCACGAATACATGCTTTTCGCGCAGTTATAGAAGGAAATGTTTTGACGCGTATTAGAGACTTGTAAAACCGATGTGTTGTGATTTAGCTCGTTTCGGTCTAAAACAGCTTGTTTCGTTGTTTTAAGCACGAATAGATGCTTTTCGCGCAGTTATAGAAGAAAAAGTTTTGACGCTTATTAGAGAGACTTGTAAAACCGATGTGTTGTGATTTAGCTCGTTTCAGTCCAAAACAGCTTGTTTCGTTGTATTAAGCACGAATACATGCTTTTCGCGCAGTTATAAGAGAAAAAGTTTTGACGCCTATCAGAGGAACACTCGTAAAACCAATGTGTTGTGATTTAGCTCGTTTCGGTCTAAAACAGCTTGTTTTGTGGTTTTCAGCACGAATACATGCTTTTCGCGCAGTTATAGAAGAAAACGTTTTGACGCGTATTAGGAAGACTTGTAAAACCGATGTGTTGTGATTTAGCTCGTTTCGGTCTAAAACAGCTTGTTTCGTTGTATTAAGCAAGAATACATGCTTTTCGCGCAGTTATAAGCGAAAACGTTTTGACGAGTATCACGTGGATACTTGTAAAACCGATGTGTTGTGATTTAGCTCGTTTCAGTCTAAAACAGCTTGTTTCGTTGTTTTAAGCACGAATACATGCTTTTCGCGCAGTTATAAGAGAAAAAGTTTTGACGCGTATCACGTGGATACTTGTAAAACCGATGTGTTCAGATATAGCTCGTTTTGGTCTAAAACAGCTTGTTTCGTTGTATTAAGCACGAATACAATCTTTTCGCGCAGTTATAAGAGAAAAAGTTTTGACGCGTTTCACATGGACGCTTTTAGAACCGATGTGTTCAGATTTAGCTCGTTTCGGTCTAAAACAGCTTGTTTCGTTGTATTATACATGCTTTTCACGCAGTTATGAGAGAAAAAGTTTTGACGGGTGTCACAGGGACACTTGTAAAACCTATGCGTTCAGATTAACTCGTTTCGGTCTAAAACAGCTTGTTTCGTTGTATTAAGCACGAATACATGCTTTTCGCGCAGTTATAAAAGAAAAAGTTGACGCGTATCACGTGGATACTTGTAAAACCGATGTGTTCAGATATAGCTCGTTTTGGTATAAAGCAGCTTGTTTCGTTGTTTTAAGCACGAATACATGCTTTTCGCGCAGTTATAGAAGAAAAAGTTTTGACGCGTATTAGAGGGACACTTGTAAAACCGATGTGTTCAGATTTAGCTCATCTCGGTCTAAAACAGCTTGTTTCGTTGTTTTAAGCACGAATACATGCTTTTCGCGCAGTTATAAGAGAAAAAGTTTTGACGAGTATCATGTGGACACTTGTAAAACCGATGTGTTCAGATTTAGCTCATCTCGGTCTAAAACAGCTTGTTGCGTTGTTTTAAGCACGAATACATGCTTTTCGCGCAGTTATAGAAGAAAACGTTATGACGCGTATTAGGGAGACTTGTAAAACCGATGTGTTGTGATTTAGCTCGTTTCGGTCTAAAACAGCTTCTTTCGTTGTATTAAGCAAGAATACATGCTTTTCGCGCTGTTATAAGAGAAAACGTTTTGACGCGTGTCACAGGGACACTTGTAAAACCGATGTGTTCAGATTTAGGTCGTTTCGGTCTAAAACAGCTTGTTTCGTTGTGTTAAGCAAGAATACATGATTTTCGTGCTGTTATAAGAGAAAAAGTTTTGACGCGTGTCACAGGGACACTTGTAAAACCGATGTGTTCAGATTTAGCTCGTTTCGGACTAAAACAACTTGTTTCGTTGTTTTAAGCACGAATACATGCTTTTCGCGCAGCTATAAGAGAAAAAGTTTTGACGAGTATCATGTGGACACTTGTAAAACCGATGTGTTCAGATTTAGCTCATCTCGGTCTAAAACAGCTAGTTTCGTTGTTTTAAGCACGAATACATGCTTTTCGCGCAGTTATAAGGAAAAGTTTTGACGCGTATTAGAGACTTGTAAAACCGATGTGTTGTGATTTAGCTCGTTTCGATCTAAAACAGCTTGTTTCGTTGTTTTAAGCAAGAATACATGCTTTTCGCGCAGTTATAGAAGAAAAAGTTTTGACGCGTATTAGAGAGACGTAAAACCGATGTGTTGTGATTTAGCTCGTTTCGGTCTAAAACCGCTTGTTTCGATGTTTTAAGCACGAATACATGCTTTTCGCGCAGTAATAGAAGAAAACGTTTTGACGCGTATTAGGGAGACTTGTAAAACCGATGTGTTGTGATTTAGCTCGTTTCGGTCTAAAACAGCTTGTTTCGTTGTATTAAGCACGAATACATGCTTTTCGCGCAGTTATAAGAGAAAAAGTTTTGACGCGTATCAGAGGAAAACTTGTAAAACCGATGTGTTGTGATTTACCTCGTTTCGGTCTAAAACAGCTTGTTTCGTTGCATTAAGCACCAATACATGCTTTTCGCGCAGTTATAGAAGGAGATGTTTTGACGCGTATTAGAGACTTGTAAAACCGATGTGTTGTGATTTAGCTCGCTTCGGTCTAAAACAGCTTGTTTCGTTGTTTTAAGCACGAATACATGCTTTTCGCGCAGTTATAGAAGAAAAAGTTTTGACGCGTATTAGAGAGACTTGTAAAACCGATGTGTTGTGATTTAGCTGGTTTCAATCCAAAACAGCTTGTTTCGTTGTATTAAGCACGAATACATGCTTTTTGCGCAGTTATAAGAGAAAACGTTTTGACGCCTATCACATGCACACTTGTAAAACCGATATGTTCAGATCTAGCTCGTTTTGGTCTAAAACAGCTTGTTTCGTTGTATTAAGCACGAATACATGCTTTTCGCGAAGTTATAAGAGAAAAAGTTTTGACGCGTCAGAGGAAAACTTGTAAAACCGATGTGTTGTGATTTAGCTCGTTTCGGTCTAAAACAGCTTGTTCCGTTGGATTAAGCACGAATACATGCTTTTCGAGCAGTTATAAGACAAAAGGTTTTGACGCGTGTCACAAGGACACTTGTAAAACCGATGTGTTCAGATTTACCTCGTTTCGGTCTAAAACAGCTTGTTTCGTTGGATTAAGCAGGAATACATGCTTTTCGCGCAGTTATAAGAGAAAAAAATTTTGACGCTTATCACATGGGCACTTGTAAAACCGATGTGTTCAGATCTAGCTCGTTTTGGTCTAAAACAGCTTGTTTCGTTGTATTAAGCACGAATACAATCTTTTCGCGCAGTTATAAGAGAAAAAGTTTTGACGCGTTTCACATGGACGCTTTTAAAACCGATGTGTTCAGATATAGCTCGTTTCGGTCTAAAACAGCTTGTTTCGTTGTAATATACATGCTTTTCACGCAGTTATGAGAGAAAAAGTTTTGACGCGTGTCACAGGGGCACTTGTAAAACCTATGCGTTCAGATTTAGCTCGTTTCGGTCTAAAACAGCTTGTTTCGTTGTATTAAGCACGAATACATGCTTTTCGCGCAGTTATAAGAGAAAAAGTTGACGCGTATCACGTGGATACTTGTAAAACCGATGTGTTCAGATATAGCTCGTTTTGGTATAAAACAGCTTGTTTCGTTGTTTTAAGCACGAATACATGCTTTTCGCGCAGTTATAGAAGAAAAAGTTTTGACGCGTATTAGAGGGACACTTGTAAAACCTATGTGTTCAGATTTAGCTCATCTCGGTCTAAAACAGCTTGTTTCGTTGTTTTAAGCACGAATACATGCTTTTCGCGCAGTTATAAGAGAAAAAGTTTTGACGCGTATCAGAGGAACACTTGTAAAACCGATGTGTTGTGATTTAGCTCGTTTCGGACTAAAACAACTTGTTTCGTTGTTTTAAGCACGAATACATGCTTTTCGCGCAGCTATAAGAGAAAAAGTTTTGACGAGTATCATGTGGACACTTGTAAAACCGATGTGATCAGATTTAGCTCATCTCGGTTTAAAACAGCTTGTTTCGTTGTTTTAAGCACGAATACATGCTTTTCGCGCAGTTATAGAAGAAAACGTTTTGACGCGTATTAGGGAGACTTGTAAAACCGATGTGTTGTGATTTAGCTCGTTTCGGTCTAAAACAGCTTTTTTCGTTGTATTAAGCAAGAATACATGCTTTTCGCGCTGTTATAAGAGAAAACGTTTTGACGCGTGTCACAGGGACACTTGTAAAACCGATGTGTTCAGGTTTAGCTCGTTTTGGTATAAAACAGCTTGTTTCGTTGTTTTAAGCACGAATACATGCTTTTCGCGCTGTTATAAGGAAAAGTTTTGACGCGTATTAGAGACTTGTAAAACCGATGTGTTGTGATTTAGCTCGTTTCGGTCTAAAACAGGTTGTTTCGTTGTTTTAAGCACGAATACATGCTTTTCGCGCAGTTATAGAAGAAAAAGTTTTGACGCGTATTAGAGAGACGTAAAACCGATGTGTTGTGATTTAGCTCGTTTCGGTCTAAAACCGCTTGTTTCGATGTTTTAAGCACGAATACATGCTTTTCGCGCAGTTATAAGAGAAAAGGTTCTGACGCGTGTCACAAGGACACTTGTAAAACCGATGTGTTCAGATTTACCTCGTCTCGGTCTAAAACAGCTTGTTTCGTTGGATTAAGCAGGAATACATGCTTTTCGCGCAGTTATAAGAGAAAAAAATTTTGACGCTTATCACATGGGCACTTGTAAAACCGATGTGTTCAGATCTAGCTCGTTTTGGTCTAAAACAGCTTGTTTCGTTGTATTAAGCACGAATACAATCTTTTCGCGCAGTTATAAGAGAAAAAGTTTTGACGCGTTTCACATGGACGCTTTTAGAACCGATGTGTTCAGATTTAGCTCGTTTCGGTCTAAAACAGCTTGTTTCGTTGTATTATACATGCTTTTCACGCAGTTATGAGAGAAAAAGTTTTGACGCGTGTCACAGGGACACTTGTAAAACCTATGCGTTCAGATTTAGCTCGTTTCGGTCTAAAACAGCTTGTTTCGTTGTATTAAGCACGAATACATGCTTTTCGCGCAGTTATAAAAGAAAAAGTTGACGCGTATCACGTGGATACTTGTAAAACCGATGTGTTCAGATATAGCTCGTTTTGGTATAAAGCAGCTTGTTTCGTTGTTTTAAGCACGAATACATGCTTTTCGCGCAGTTATAGAAGAAAAAGTTTTGACGCGTATTAGAGGGACACTTGTAAAACCGATGTGTTCAGATTTAGCTCATCTCGGTCTAAAACAGCTTGTTTCGTTGTTTT
The DNA here is from genome assembly GCF_052857255.1 of Amblyomma americanum. NCBI lineage: Eukaryota > Metazoa > Arthropoda > Arachnida > Ixodida > Ixodidae > Amblyomma > Amblyomma americanum. Next base: position 140,567 of record NW_027526673.1, on the reverse strand, counting down.
AAGCACGAATACATGCTTTTCGCGCAGTTATAAGACAAAAAGTTATGACGAGTATCATGTGGACACTTGTAAAACCGATGTGTTCAGATTTAGCTCATCTCGGTCTAAAACAGCTTGTTGCGTTGTTTTAAGCACGAATACATGCTTTTCGCGCAGTTATAGAAGAAAACGTTTTGACGCGTATTAGGGAGACTTGTGAAACCGATGTGTTGTGATTTAGCTCGTTTCGGTCTAAAACAGCTTCTTTCGTTGTATTAAGCAAGAATACATGCTTTTCGCGCTGTTATAAGAGAAAACGTTTTGACGCGTGTCACAGGGACACTTGTAAAACCGATGTGTTCAGATTTAGCTCGTTTCGGTCTAAAACAGCTTGTTTCGTTGGATTAAGCAAGAATTCATGCTTTTCGCGCAGTTATAAGAGAAAAAGTTTTGACGCGTATTACGTGGATACTTGTAAAACCGATGTGTTCAGATATAGCTCGTTTTGGTAAAAAACAGCTTGTTTCGTTGTTTTAAGCACGAATACATGCTTTTCGCGCAGTTATAAGGAAAAGTTTTGACGCGTATTAGAGACTTGTAAAACCGATGTGTTGTGATTTAGCTCGTTTCGGTCTAAAACAGCTTGTTTCGTTGTTTTAAGCAAGAATACATGCTTTTCGCGCAGTTATAGAAGAAAAAGTTTTGACGCCTATTAGAGAGACGTAAAACCGATGTGTTGTGATTTAGCTCGTTTCGGTCTAAAACCGCTTGTTTCGATGTTTTAAGCACGAATACATGCTTTTCGCGCAGTAATAGAAGAAAACGTTTTGACGCGTATTAGGGAGACTTGTAAAAACCGATGTGTTGTGATTTAGCTCGTTTCGGTCTAAAACAGCTTGTTTCGTTGTATTAAGCACGAATACATGCTTTTCGCGCAGTTATAAGAGAAAAAGTTTTGACGCGTATCAGAGGAAAACTTGTAAAACCGATGTGTTGTGATTTACCTCGTTTCGGTCTAAAACAGCTTGTTTCGTTGCATTAAGAACCAATACATGCTTTTCGCGCAGTTATAGAAGGAGATGTTTTGACGCGTATTAGAGACTTGTAAAACCGATGTGTTGTGATTTAGCTCGCTTCGGTCTAAAACAGCTTGTTTTGTTGTTTTAAGCACGAATACATGCTTTTCGCGCAGTTATAGAAGAAAAAGTTTTGACGCGTATTAGAGAGACTTGTAAAACCGATGTGTTGTGATTTAGCTGGTTTCAATCCAAAACAGCTTGTTTCGTTGTATTAAGCACGAATACATGCTTTTTGCGCAGTTATAAGAGAAAACGTTTTGACGCCTATCACATGCACACTTGTAAAACCGATGTGTTGTGATTTAGCTCGTTTCGGTCTAAAACAGCTTGTTCCGTTGGATTAAGCACGAATACATGCTTTTCGAGCAGTTATAAGACAAAAGGTTTTGACGCGTGTCACAAGGACACTTGTAAAACCGATGTGTTCAGATTTACCTCGTTTCGGTCTAAAACAGCTTGTTTCGTTGGATTAAGCAGGAATACATGCTTTTCGCGCAGTTATAAGAGAAAAAAATTTTGACGCTTATCACATGGGCACTTGTAAAACCGATGTGTTCAGATCTAGCTCGTTTTGGTCTAAAACAGCTTGTTTCGTTGTATTAAGCACGAATACAATCTTTTCGCGCAGTTATAAGAGAAAAAGTTTTGACGCGTTTCACATGGACGCTTTTAAAACCGATGTGTTCAGATATAGCTCGTTTCGGTCTAAAACAGCTTGTTTCGTTGTAATATACATGCTTTTCACGCAGTTATGAGAGAAAAAGTTTTGACGCGTGTCACAGGGACACTTGTAAAACCTATGCGTTCAGATTTAGCTCGTTTCGGTCTAAAACAGCTTGTTTCGTTGTATTAAGCACGAATACATGCTTTTCGCGCAGTTATAAGAGAAAAAGTTGACGCGTATCACGTGGATACTTGTAAAACCGATGTGTTCAGATATAGCTCGTTTTGGTATAAAACAGCTTGTTTCGTTGTTTTAAGCACGAATACATGCTTTTCGCGCAGTTATAGAAGAAAAAGTTTTGACGCGTATTAGAGGGACACTTGTAAAACCTATGTGTTCAGATTTAGCTCATCTCGGTCTAAAACAGCTTGTTTCGTTGTTTTAAGCACGAATACATGCTTTTCGCGCAGTTATAAGAGAAAAAGTTTTGACGCGTATCAGAGGAACACTTGTAAAACCGATGTGTTGTGATTTAGCTCGTTTCGGACTAAAACAACTTGTTTCGTTGTTTTAAGCACGAATACATGCTTTTCGCGCAGCTATAAGAGAAAAAGTTTTGACGAGTATCATGTGGACACTTGTAAAACCGATGTGTTCAGATTTAGCTCATCTCGGTCTAAAACAGCTTGTTTCGTTGTTTTAAGCACGAATACATGCTTTTCGCGCAGTTATAGAAAGAAAACGTTTTGACGCGTATTAGGGAGACTTGTAAAACCGATGTGTTGTGATTTAGCTCGTTTCGGTCTAAAACAGCTTTTTTCGTTGTATTAAGCAAGAATACATGCTTTTCGCGCTGTTATAAGAGAAAACGTTTTGACGCGTGTCACAGGGACACTTGTAAAACCGATGTGTTCAGGTTTAGCTCGTTTTGGTATAAAACAGCTTGTTTCGTTGTTTTAAGCACGAATACATGCTTTTCGCGCTGTTATAAGGAAAAGTTTTGACGCGTATTAGAGACTTGTAAAACCAATGTGTTGTGATTTAGCTCGTTTCGGTCTAAAACAGGTTGTTTCGTTGTTTTAAGCACGAATACATGCTTTTCGCGCAGTTATAGAAGAAAAAGTTTTGACGCGTATTAGAGAGACGTAAAACCGATGTGTTGTGATTTAGCTCGTTTCGGTTAAAACCGCTTGTTTCGATGTTTTAAGCACGAACACATGCTTTTCGCGCAGTTATAGAAGAAAACGTTTTGACGCGTATTAGAGAGATGTAAAACCGATGTGTTGTGATTTAGCTCGTTTCGGTCTAAAACAGCTTGTTTCGTTGTATTAAGCACGAATACATGCTTTTCGCGCAGTTATAAGAGAAAAAGTTTTGACGCGTATCAGAGGAAAACTTGTAAAACCGATGTGTTGTGATTTAGCTCGTTTCGGTCTAAAACAGCTTGTTTCGTTGTATTAAGCACGAATACATGCTTTTCGCGCAGTTATAAGAGAAAAAGTTTTGACGCGTATCAGAGGAAAACTTGTAAAACCGATGTGTTGTGATTTACCTCGTTTCGGTCTAAAACAGCTTGTTTCGTTGGATTAAGCACGAATACATGCTTTTCGCGCAGTTTTAAGAGAAAAACTTTTGACGCGTATCACGTGGACACTTGTAAAACCGATGTGTTCAGATATAGCTCGTTTTGTATAAAACAGCTTGTTTCGTTGTTTTAAGCACGAATACATGCTTTTCGCGCAGTTATAGAAGGAAATGTTTTGACGCGTATTAGAGACTTGTAAAACCGATGTGTTGTGATTTAGCTCGTTTCGGTCTAAAACAGCTTGTTTCGTTGTTTTAAGCACGAATACATGCTTTTCGCGCAGTTATAGAAGAAAAAGTTTTGACGCTTATTAGAGAGACTTGTAAAACCGATGTGTTGTGATTTAGCTCGTTTCAGTCCAAAACAGCTTGTGTCGTTGTATTAAGCACGAATACATGCTTTTTGCGTAGTTATAAGAGAAAACGTTTTGACGCCTATCACATGCACACTTGTAAAACCGATATGTTCAGATCTAGCTCGTTTTGGTCTAAAACAGCTTGTTTCGTTGTATTAAGCACGAATACATGCTTTTCGCGAAGTTATAAGAGAAAAAGTTTTGACGCGTATCAGAGGAAAACGTAAAACCGATGTTTTGTGATTTAGCTCGTTTCGGTCTAAAACAGCTTGTTTCGTTGTATTAAGCACCTATATATGCTTTTCGCGCAGTTATAAGAGAAAAAGTTTTGACGCGTATCAGAGGAACACTCGTAAATCCAATATGATGTGATTTAGCTCGTTTCGGTCTAAAACAGCTTGTTTCGTTGGATTAATCACGAATACATGCTTTTCACGCAGTTATAAGAGAAAAAGTTTTGACGCGTGTCACAAGGACACTTGTAAAACCGATGTGTTCAGATTTACCTGGTTTCGGTCTAAAACAGCTTGTTTCGTTGGATTAAGCAGGAATACATGCTTTTCGCCTAGTTATAAAAGAAAAAAGTTTTGACGCTTATCACATGGGCACTTGTAAAACCGATGTGTTCAGATCTAGCTCGTTTTGGTCTAAAACAGCTTGTTTCGTTGTATTAAGCACGAATACAATCTTTTCGCGCAGTTATAAGAGAAAACGTTTTGACGCGTGTCACAGGGACACTTGTAAAACCGATGTGTTCAGATTTAGCTCGTTTCGGTCTAAAACAGCTTGTTTCGTTGTATTATACATGCTTTTCACGCAGTTATGAGAGAAAAAGTTTTGACGCGTGTCACAGGGACACTTGTAAAACCTATGCGTTCAGATTTAGCTGGTTTCGGTCTAAAACAGCTTGTTTCGTTGTTTTAAGCAAGAATACATGCTTTTCGCGCTGTTATAAGAGAAAACGTTTTGACGCGTGTCACAGGGACACTTGTAAAACCGATGTGTTCAGATTTAGCTCGTTTCGGTCCAAAACAGCTTGTTTCGTTGTGTTAAGCAAGAATACATGATTTTCGCGCTAATATAAGAGAAAAAGATTTGACGCGTGTCACAGGGACACTTGTAAAACCGATGTGTTCAGATTTAGCTCGTTTCGGTCTAAAATAGCTTGTTTCGTTAGATTAAGCACGAGTACATGCTTTTCGCGCAGTTATAAGAGAAAAAGTTTTGACGCGTATCACGTGGATACTTGTAAAACCGATGTGCTCAGATATAGCTCGTTTTGGTATAAAACAGCTTGTTTCGTTGTTTTAAGCACGAATACATGCTTTTCGCGCAGTTATAAGGAAAAGTTTTGACGCGTATTAGAGACTTGTAAAACCGATGTGTTGTGATTTAGCTCGTTGTGGTCTAAAACAGCTTGTTTCGTTGTTTTAAGCACGAATACATGCTTTTCGCGCAGTTATAGAAGAAAAAGTTTTGACGCGTATTAGAGAGACGTAAAACCGATGTGTTGTGATTTAGCTCGTTTCGGTCTAAAAGAGCTTGTTTTGTTTTTTTAAGCAAGAATACATGCTTTTCGCGCAGTTATAGAAGAAAACGTTTTCACGCGTATTAGGGAGACTTGTAAAACCGATGTGTTGTGATTTAGCTCGTTTTGGTCTAAAACAGCTTGTTTCGTTGTGTTAAGCAAGAATACATGCTTTTCACGCAGTTATGAGAGAAAAAGTTTTGACGCGTGTCACAGGGACACTTGTAAAACCGATGTGTTCAGATTTAGCTCGTTTCGGTCTAAAACAGCTTGTTTCGTTGTATTAAGCACGAATACATGCTTTTCGCGCAGTTATAAGAGAAAAAAGTTTTGACGCTTATCACATGGGCACTTGTAAAACCGATGTGTTCAGATCTAGTTCGTTTTGGTCTAAAACAGCTTGTTTCGTTGTATTAAGCACGAATACAATCTTTTTGCGCAGTTATAAGGAAAAGTTTTGACGCGTATTAGAGACTTGTAAAACCGATGTGTTGTGATTTAGCTCGTTTCGGTCTAAAACAGCTTGTTTCGTTGTTTTAAGCACGAATACATGCTTTTCGCGCAGTATAGAAGAAAAAGTTTTGACGCGTATTAGAGAGACGTAAAACCGATGTGTTGTGATTTAGCTCGTTTCGGTCTAAAACCGCTTGTTTCGATGTTTTAAGCACGAATACATGCTTTTCGCGCAGTTATAGAAGAAAACGTTTTGACGCGTATTAGAGAGATGTAAAACCGATGTGTTGTGATTTAGCTCGTTTCGGTCTAAAACAGCTTGTTTCATTGTATTAAGCACGAATACATGCTTTTCGCGCAGTTATAAGAGAAAAAGTTTTGACGCGTATCAGAGGAAAACTTGTAAAACCGATGTGTTGTGATTTAGCTCGTTTCGGTCTAAAACAGCTTGTTTCGTTGTATTAAGCACGAATACATGCTTTTCGCGCAGTTATAAGAGAAAAAGTTTTGACGCTTATCAGAGGAAAACTTGTAAAACCGATGTGTTGTGATTTACCTTGTTTCGGTCTAAAACAGCTTGTTTCGTTGGATTAAGCACGAATACATGCTTTTCGCGCAGTTTTAAGAGAAAAACTTTTGACGCGTATCAAGTGGATACTTGTAAAACCGATGTGTTCAGATATAGCTCGTTTTGTATAAAACAGCTTGTTTCGTTGTTTTAAGCACGAATACATGCTTTTCGCGCAGTTATAGAAGAAAAAGTTTTGACGCTTATCAGAGGAAAACTTGTAAAACCGATGTGTTGTGATTTACCTCGTTTCGGTCTAAAACAGCTTGTTTCGTTGGATTAAGCACGAATACATGCTTTTCGCGCAGTTTTAAGAGAAAAACTTTTGACGCGTATCAAGTGGATACTTGTAAAACCGATGTGTTCAGATATAGCTCGTTTCGGTCTAAAACAGCTTGTTTCGTTGTATTAAGCACGAATACATGCTTTTCGCGCAGTTATAAGAGAAAAAGTTTTGACGCGTATCAGAGGAAAACTTGTAAAACCGATGTGTTGTGATTTAGCTCGTTGCGGTCTAAAACAGCTTGTTTCGTTGTATTAAGCAAGAATACATGCTTTTCGCGCTGTTATAAGAGAAAACGTTTTGACGCGTGTCACAGGGACACTTGTAAAACCGATGTGTTCAGATTTAGCTCGTTTCGGTCTAAAACAGCTTGTTTCGTTGGATTAAGCACGAATACATGCTTTTCGCGCTGTTATAAGAGAAAAAGTTTTGACGCGTATCACGTGGATACTTGTAAAACCGATGTGTTCAGATATAGCTCGTTTTGGTATAAAACAGCTTGTTTCGTTGTTTTAAGCACGAATACATGCTTTTCGCGCAGTTATAAGGAAAAGTTTTGACGCGTATTAGACACTTGTAAAACCGATGTGTTGTGATTTAGCTCGTTGTGGTCTAAAACAGCTTGTTTCGTTGTTTTAAGCACGAATACATGCTTTTCGCGCTGTTATAGAAGAAAAAGTTTTGACGCGTATTAGAGAGACGTAAAACCGATGTGTTGTGATTTAGCTCGTTTCGGTCTAAAACAGCTTGTTTTGTTTTTTTAAGCACGAATACATGCTTTTCGCGCAGTTATAGAAGAAAACGTTTTCACGCGTATTAGGGAGACTTGTAAAACCGATGTGTAGTGATTTAGCTCGTTTTGGTCTAAAACAGCTTGTTTCGTTGTGTTAAGCAAGAATACATGCTTTTCACGCAGTTATGAGAGAAAAAGTTTTGACGCGTATCACGTGGATACTTGTAAAACCGATGTGTTCAGATATAGCTCGTTTTGGTATAAAACAGCTTGTTTCGTTGTTTTTTCGCGCAGTTATAGAAGGAAAAGTTTTGACGCGTATTAGAGACTTGTAAAACCGATGTGTTGTGATTTAGCTCGTTTCGGTCTAAAACAGCTTGTTTCGTTGTTTTAAGCACGAATACATGCTTTTCGCGCAGTTATAGAAGAAAAAGTTTTGACGCGTATTAGAGAGACTTGTAAAACCGATGTGTTGTGATTTAGCTCGTTTCGGTCTAAAACAGCTTGTTTCGTTGTATTAAGCACGAATACAATCTTTTTGCGCAGTTATAAGAGAAAAAGTTTTGACGCGTTTCACATGGACGCTTTTAAAACCGATGTGCTCAGATTTAGCTCGTTTCGGTCTAAAACAGCTTGTTGCGTTGTATTATACATGCTTTTCACGCAGTTATGAGAGAAAAAGTTTTGACTCGTGTCACAGGGACACTTGTAAAACCTATGCGTTCAGATTTAGCTCGTTTCGGTCTAAAACAACTTGTTTCGTTGTATTAAGCACGAATACATGCTTTTCGCGCAGTTAGAGAAAAAGTTGACGCGTATCACGTGGATACTTGTAAAACCGATGTGTTGTGATTTAGCTCGTTTCGGTATAAAACAGCTTGTTTCGTTGTTTTAAGCACGAATACATGCTTTTCGCGCAGTTATATGAGAAAAAGTTTTGACGCGTATTAGGGAGACTTGTAAAACCGATGTGTTGTGATTTACCTCGTTTCGGTCTAAAACAGCTTGTTTAGTTGTATTAAGCACGAATACATGCTTTTCGCGCAGTTATAAGAGAAAAAGTTTTGACGCGTATCACGTGGATACTTGTAAAACCGATGTGTTCAGATATAGCTCGTTTTGGCATAAAACAGCTTGTTTCGTTGTTTTTTCGCGCAGTTATAGAAGGAAAAGTTTTGACGCGTATTAGAGACTTGTAAAACCGATGTGTTGTGATTTAGCTCGTTTCGGTCTAAAACAGCTTGTTTCGTTGTTTTAAGCACGAATACATGCTTTTCGCGCAGTTATAGAAGAAAAAGTTTTGACGCGTATTAGAGAGACTTGTAAAACCGATGTGTTGTGATTTAGCTCGTTTCGGTCTAAAACAGCTTGTTTCGTTGTATTAAGCACGAATACATGCTTTTCGCGCAGTTATAAGAGAAAAAGTTTTGACGCGTATCACGTGGATACTTGTAAAACCGATGTGTTCAGATATAGCTCGTTTTGGTATAAAACAGCTTGTTTGGTTGTGTTAAGCAAGAATACATGCTTTTCGCGCAGTTATAAGAGAAAAAGTTTTGACGCGTATCACGTGGATACTTGTAAAACCGATGTGTTCAGATATAGCTCGTTTTGGTATAAAACAGCTTGTTTGGTTGTGTTAAGCAAGAATACATGCTTTTCGCGCAGTTATAAGAGAAAAAGATTAGACGCGTGTCACAGGGACACTTGTAAAACCGATGTGTTCAGATTTAGCTCGTTTCGGTCTAAAACAGCTTGTTTCGTTGGATTAAGCACGAATACATGCTTTTCGCGCAGTTATAAGAAAAAAAGTTTTGACGCGTCAGAGGAAAACTTGTAAAACCGATGTGTTGTGATTTAGCTCGTTTCGGTCTAAAACAGCTTGTTTCGTTGTATTAAGCACGAATACATGCTTTTCGCGCAGTTATGAGAAAACGTTTTGACGCGTATCAGAGGAACACTCGTAAAACCAATGTGTTGTGATTTAGCTCGTTTCGGTCTAAAACAGCTTGTTTTGTTTTTTTAAGCACGAATACATGCTTTTCGCGCAGTTATAGAAGAAAACGTTTTGACGCGTATTAGGGAGACGTAAAACCGATGTGTTGTGATTTAGCTCGTTTCGGTCTAAAACAGCTTGTTTCGTTGTATTAAGCACGAATACATGCTTTTCGCGCAGTTATAAGAGAAAAAGTTTTGACGCGTATCAGAGGAACACTCGTAAAACCAATGTGTTGTGATTTAGCTCGTTTCGGTCTAAAACAGCTTGTTTTGTTGTTTTCAGCACGAATACATGCTTTTCGCGCAGTTATAGAAGAAAAAGTTTTGACGCGTATTAGAGAGACTTGTAAAACCGATGTGTTGTGATTTAGCTCGTTTCAGTCCAAAACAGCTTGTTTCGTTGTATTAAGCACGAATACATGCTTTTTGCGCTGTTATAAGAGAAAACGTTTTGACGCCTATGACATGCACATTTGTAAAACCGATATGTTCAGATCTAGCTCCTTTTGGTCTAAAACAGCTTGTTTCGTTGTATTAAGCACGAATACATGCTTTTCGCGAAGTTATAAGAGAAAAAGTTTTGACGCGTATCAGAGGAACACTCGTAAATCCAATGTGTTGTGATTTAGCTCGTTTCGGTCTAAAACAGCTTGTTTCGTTGGATTAATCACGAATACATGCTTTTCGCGCAGTTATAAGAGAAAAGGTTCTGACGCGTGTCACAAGGACACTTGTAAAACCGATGTGTTCAGATTTACCTCGTTTCGGTCTAAAACAGCTTGTTTCGTTGGATTAAGCAGGAATACATGCTTTTCGCGCAGTTATAAGAGAAAAAATTTTGACGCTTATCACATGGGCACTTGTAAAACCGATGTGTTCAGATTTAGCTCGTTTCGGTCTAAAACAGCTTGTTTCGTTGTATTATACATGCTTTTCACGCAGTTATGAGAGAAAAAGTTTTGACGCGTGTCACAGGGACACTTGTAAAACCTATGCGTTCAGATTTAGCTCGTTTCGGTCTAAAACAGCTTGTTTCGTTGTATTAAGCACGAGTACATGCTTTTCGCGCAGTTATAAAAGAAAAAGTTGACGCGTATCACGTGGATACTTGTAAAACCGATGTGTTCAGATATAGCTCGTTTTGGTATAAAGCAGCTTGTTTCGTTGTTTTAAGCACGAATACATGCTTTTCGCGCAGTTATAGAAAAGTTTTGACGCGTATTAGAGGGACACTTGTAAAACCGATGTGTTCAGATTTAGCTCATCTCGGTCTAAAACAGCTTGTTTCGTTGTTTTAAGCACGAATACATGCTTTTCGCGCAGTTATAAGAGAAAAAGTTTTGACGAGTATCATGTGGACACTTGTAAAACCGATGTGTTCAGATTTAGCTCATCTCGGTCTAAAACAGCTTGTTGCGTTGTTTTAAGCACGAATACATGCTTTTCGCGCAGTTATAAGAGAAAAAGTTTTGACGCGTATTACGTGGATACTTGTAAAACCGATGTGTTCAGATATAGCTCGTTTTGGTATAAAACAGCTTGTTTCGTTGTTTTAAGCACGAATACATGCTTTTCGCGCAGTTATAAGGAAAAGTTTTGACGCGTATTACGTGGATACTTGTAAAACCGATGTGTTCAGATATAGCTCGTTTTGGTATAAAACAGCTTGTTTCGTTGTTTTAAGCACGAATACATGCTTTTCGCGCAGTTATAAGAAAAAGTTTTGACGCGTATTAGAGACTTGTAAAACCGATGTGTTGTGATTTAGCTCGTTTCGGTCTAAAACAGCTTGTTTCGTTGTTTTAAGCAAGAATACATGCTTTTCGCGCAGTTATAGAAGAAAAAGTTTTGACGCGTATTAGAGAGACGTAAAACCGATGTGTTGTGATTTAGCTCGTTTCGGTCTAAAACCGCTTGTTTCGATGTTTTAAGCACGAATACATGCTTTTCGCGCAGTTATAGAAGAAAACGTTTTGACGCGTATTAGGGAGACTTGTAAAACCGATGTGTTGTGATTTAGCTCGTTTCGGTCTAAAACAGCTTGTTTCGTTGTATTAAGCACGAATACATGCTTTTCGCGAAGTTATAAGAGAAAAAGTTTTGACGCGTATCAGAGGAAAACTTGTAAAACCGATGTGTTGTGATTTACCTCGTTTCGGTCTAAAACAGCTTGTTTCGTTGCATTAGGCACCAATACATGCTTTTCGCGCAGTTTTAAGAGAAAAACGTTTGACGCGTATCACGTGGATACTTGTAAAACCGATGTGTTCAGATATAGCTCGTTTTGGTATAAAACAGCTTGTTTCGTTGTTTTAAGCACGAATACATGCTTTTCGCGCAGTTATAGAAGGAAATGTTTTGACGCGTATTAGAGACGTAAAACCGATGTGTTGTGATTTAGCTCGTTTCGGTCTAAAACAGCTTGTTTCGTTGTTTTAAGCACGAATACATGCTTTTCGCGCAGTTATAGAAGAAAAAGTTTTGACGCCTATTAGAGAGACTTGTAAAACCGATGTGTTGTGATTTAGCTCGTTTCAGTCCAAAACAGCTTGTTTCGTTGTATTAAGCACGAATACATGCTTTTTGCGCAGTTATAAGAGAAAACGTTTTGACGCCTATCACATGCACACTTGTAAAACCGATATGTTCAGATCTAGCTCGTTTTGGTCTAAAACAGCTTGCTTCGTTGTATTTAGCACGAATACATGCTTTTCGCGAAGTTATAAGAGAAAAAGTTTTGACGCGTCAGAGGAAAACTTGTAAAACCAATGTGTTGTGATTTAGCTCGTTTCGGTCTAAAACAGCTTGTTTCGTTGTATTAAGCACGAATACATGCTTTTTGCGCAGTTATAAGAGAAAACTTTTTGACGCGTATCACATGCACACTTGTAAAACCGATATGTTCAGATCTAGCTCGTTTTGGTCTAAAACAGCTTGTTTCGTTGTATTAAGCACGAATACATGCTTTTCGCGCAGTTATAAGAGAAAAAGTTTTGACGCGTATCAGAGGAAAACGTAAAACCGATGTGTTGTGATTTAGCTCGATTCGGTCTAAAACAGCTTGTTTCGTTGTATTAAGCACGAATACATGCTTTTCGCGCAGTTATAAAAGAAAAAGTTTTGACGCGTATCAGAGGAACACGCGTAAATCCAATATGTTGTGATTTAGCTCGTTTCGGTCTAAAACAGCTTGTTTCGTTGGATTAATCACGAATACAATCTTTTCGCGTAGTTATAAGAGAAAAAGTTTTGACGCGTTTCACAAGGACGCTTTTAAAACAGATGTGTTCAGATTTAGCTCGTTTCGGTCTAAAACAGCTTGTTTCGTTGTATTATACATGCTTTTCACGCAGTTATGAGAGAAAAAGTTTTGACGCGTGTCACAGGGACAGTTGTAAAACGTATGCGTTCAGATTTAGCTCGTTTCGGTCTAAAACAGCTTGTTTCGTTGTATTAAGCACGAATACATGCTTTTCGCGCAGTTATAGAAGAAAACGTTTTAACGCGTATTAGGGAGACTTGTAAAACCGATGTGTTGTGATTTAGCTCGTTTCGGTCTAAAACAGCTTGTTTCGTTGTATTAAGCACGAATACATGCTTTTCGCGCAGTTATAAGAGAAAAAGTTTTGACGCGTATCAGAGGAAAACGTAAAACCGATGTGTTGTGATTTAGCTCGTTTCGGTCTAAAACAGCTTGTTTCGTTGTATTAAGCACGAATACATGCTTTTCGCGCAGTTATAAAAGAAAACGTTTTGACGCGTGTCACAGGGACACTTTTAAAACCGATGTGTTCAGATTTAGCTCGTTTCGGTCTAACACAGCTTGTTTCGATGTGTTAAGCAAGAATACATGATTTTCGCGCTGATATAAGAGAAAAAGTTTTGACGCGTGTCACAGGGACACTTGTAAAACCGATGTGTTCAGATTTAGCTCGTTTCGGTCTAAAACAGCTTGTTTCGTTGGATTAAGCAAGAATACATGCTTTTCGCGCAGTTGTAAGAGAAAAAGTTTTGACGCGTATCACGTGGATACTTGTAAAACCGATGTGTTCAGATATAGCTCGGTTTGGTATAAAACAGCTTGTTTCGTTGTTTTAAGCACGAATACATGCTTTTCGCGCAGTTATAAGGAAATGTTTTGACGCGTATTAGAGACTTGTAAAACCGATGTGTTGTGATTTAGCTCGTTTCGGTCTAAAACAGCTTGTTTCGTTGTTTTAAGCACGAATACATGCTTTTCGCGCAGGTATAGAAGAAAAAATTTTGACGCGTATTAGAGAGACGTAAAACCGATGTGTTGTGATTTAGCTCGTTTCGGTCTAAAACCGCTTGTTTCGATGTTTTAAGCACGAATACATGCTTTTCGCGCAGTTATAGAAGAAAACGTTTTGACGCGTATTAGGGAGACGTAAAACCGATGTGTTGTGATTTAGCTCGTTTCGGTCTAAAACAGCTTGTTTCGTTGTATTAAGCACGAATACATGCTTTTCGCGCAGTTATAAGAGAAAAAGATTTGACGCGTATAAGAGGAAAACTTGTAAAACCGATGTGTTGTGATTTACCTCGTTTCGGTCTAAAACAGCTTGTACCGTTGGATTAAGCACGAATACATGCTTTTCGCGCAGTTATAAGAGAAAACGTTTTGACGCGTATCACGTGGATACTTGTAAAACCGATGTGTTGTGATTTAGCTCGTTTCGGTCTAAAACCGCTTGTTTCGATGTTTTAAGCACGAATACATGCTTTTCGCGCAGTTATAGAAGAAAACGTTTTGACGCGTATTAGGGAGACTTGTAAAACCGATGTGTTGTGATTTAGCTCGTTTCGGTCTAAAACAGCTTGTTTCGTTGTATTAAGCACGAATACATGCTTTTCGCGCAGTTATAAGAGAAAAAGTTTTGACGCGTTTCACAAGAACGCTTTTAAAACCGATGTGTTCAGATTTAGCTCGTTTCGGTCTAAAACAGCTTGTTTCGTTGTATTATACATGCTTTTCACGCAGTTATGAGAGAAAAAGTTTTGACGCGTGTCACAGGGACACTTGTAAAACCTATGCGTTCAGATTTAGCTCGTTTCGGTCTAAAACAGCTTGTTTCGTTGTATTAAGCACGAATACATGCTTTTCGCGCAGTTATAAGAGAAAACGTTGACGCGTATCACGTGGATACTTGTAAAACCGATGTGTTGTGATTTAGCTCGTTTCGGTCTAAAACAGCTTGTTTCGTTGTATTAAGCAAGAATACATGCTTTTCGCGCTGTTATAAGAGAAAACGTTTTGACGCGTGTCACAGGGACACTTTTAAAACCGATGTGTTCAGATTTAGCTCGTTTCGGTCTAACACAGCTTGTTTCGATGTGTTAAGCAAGAATACATGATTTTCGCGCTGTTATAAGAGAAAAAGTTTTGACGCGTGTCACAGGGACACTTGTAAAACCGATGTGTTCAGATTTAGCTCGTTTCGGTCTAAAACAGCTTGTTTCGTTGGATTAAGCAAGAATACATGCTTTTCGCGCAGTTGTAAGAGAAAAAGTTCTGACGCGTATCACGTGGATACTTGTAAAACCGATGTGTTCAGATATAGCTCGGTTTGGTATAAAACAGCTTGTTTCGTTGTTTTAAGCACGAATACATGCTTTTCGCGCAGTTATAAGGAAAAGTTTTGACGCGTATTAGAGACTTGTAAAACCGATGTGTTGTGATTTAGCTCGTTTCGGTCTAAAACAGCTTGTTTCGTTGTTTTAAGCACGAATACATGCTTTTCGCGCAGGTATAGAAGAAAAAATTTTGACGCGTATTAGAGAGACGTAAAACCGATGTGTTGTGATTTAGCTCGTTTCGGTCTAAAACCGCTTGTTTCGATGTTTTAAGCACGAATACATGCTTTTCGCGCAGTTATAGAAGAAAACGTTTTGACGCGTATTAGGGAGACGTAAAACCGATGTGTTGTGATTTAGCTCGTTTCGGTCTAAAACAGCTTGTTTCTTTGTATTAAGCACGAATACATGCTTTTCGCGCAGTTATAAGAGAAAAAGATTTGACGCGTATAAGAGGAAAACTTGTAAAACCGATGTGTTGTGATTTACCTCGTTTCGGTCTAAAACAGCTTGTACCGTTGGATTAAGCACGAATACATGCTTTTCGCGCAGTTATAAGAGAAAACGTTTTGACGCGTATCACGTGGATACTTGTAAAAACGATGTGTTGTGATTTAGCTCGTTTCGGTCTAAAACCGCTTGTTTCGATGTTTTAAGCACGAATACATGCTTTTCGCGCAGTTATAGAAGAAAACGTTTTGACGCGTATTGGGGAGACTTGTAAAACCGATGTGTTGTGATTTAGCTCGTTTCGGTCTAAAACAGCTTGTTTCGTTGTATTAAGCACGAATACATGCTTTTCGCGCAGTTATAAGAGAAAAAGTTTTGACGCGTATCAGAGGAACACTCGTAAATCCAATATGTTGTGATTTAGCTCGTTTCGGTCTAAAACAGCTTGTTTCGTTGGATTAATTACGAATACAATCTTTTCGCGCAGTTATAAGAGAAAAAGTTTTGACGCGTTTCACAAGAACGCTTTTAAAACCGATGTGTTCAGATTTAGCTCGTTTCGGTCTAAAACAGCTTGTTTCGTTGTATTATACATGCTTTTCACGCAGTTATGAGAGAAAAAGTTTTGACGCGTGTCACAGGGACACTTGTAAAACCTATGCGTTCAGATTTAGCTCGTTTCGGTCTAAAACAGCTTGTTTCGTTGTATTAAGCACGAATACATGCTTTTCGCGCAGTTATAAGAGAAAACGTTGACGCGTATCACGTGGATACTTGTAAAACCGATGTGTTCAGATTTAGCTCATCTCGGTCTAAAACAGCTTGTTTCGTTGTTTTAAGCATGAATACATGCTTTTCGCGCAGTTATAGAAGAAAACGTTTTGACGCGTATTAGGGAGACTTGTAAAACCGATGTGTTGTGATTTAGCTCGTTTCGGTCTAAAACAACTTGTTTCGTTGTATTAAGCACGAATACATGCTTTTCGCGCAGTTATAAGAGAAAAATTTTTGACGCGTATCAGAGGAAAACTTGTAAAACCGATGTGTTGTGATTTAGCTCGTTTCGGTCTAAAACAGCTTGTTTCGTTGTATTAAGCAAGAATACATGCTTTTCGCGCTGTTATAAGAGAAAACGTTTTGACGCGTGCCACAGGGACACTTTTAAAACCGATGTGTTCAGATTTAGCTCGTTTCGGTCTAAAACAGCTTGTTTCGTTGTGTTAAGCAAGAATACATGATTTTCGCGCTGTTATAAGAGAAAAAGTTGACGCGGGTCACAGGGACACTTGTAAAACCGATGTGTTCAGATTTAGCTCGTTTCGGTCTAAAACAGCTTGTTTCGTTGGATTAAGCACGAATACATGCTTTTCGCGCAGTTATAAGAGAAAAAGTTTTGACGCGTATCACGTGGATACTTGTAAAACCGATGTGTTCAGATATAGCTCGTTTTGGTATAAAACAGCTTGTTTCGTTGTTTTAAGCACGAATACATGCTTTTCGCGCAGTTATAAGGAAAAGTTTTGACGCGTATTAGAGACTTTTAAAACCGATGTGTTGTGATTTAGCTCGTTTCGGTCTAAAACAGCTTGTTTCGTTGTTTTAAGCACGAATACATGCTTTTCGCGCAGTTATAGAAGAAAAAAATTTTGACGCGTATTAGAGAGACGTAAAACCGATGTGCTGTGATTTAGCTCGTTTCGGTCTAAAACCGCTTGTTTCGATGTTTTAAGCACGAATACATGCTTTTCGCGCAGTTATAGAAGAAAACGTTTAGACGCGTATTAGGGAGACTTGTAAAACCGATGTGTTGTGATTTAGCTCGTTTCGGTCTAAAACAGCTTGTTTCGTTGTATTAAGCACGAATACATGCTTTTCGCGCAGTTATAAGAGAAAAAGTTTTGACGCGTATTAGAGGAAAACTTGTAAAACCGATGTGTTGTGATTTACCTCGTTTCGGTCTAAAACAGCTTGTTCCGTTGGATTAAGCACGAATACATGCTTTTCGCGCAGTTATAAGAGAAAACGTTTTGACGCGTATCACGTGGATACTTGTAAAACCGATGTGTTGTGATTTAGCTCGTTTCGGTCTAAAACCGCTTGTTTCGATGTTTTAAGCACTAATACATGCTTTTCGCGCAGTTATAGAAGAAAACGTTTTGACGCGTATTAGGGAGACTTGTAAAACCGATGTTTTGTGATTTAGCTCGTTTCGGTCTAAAACAGCTTGTTTCGTTGTATTAAGCACGAATACATGCTTTTCGCGCAGTTATAAGAGAAAAAGTTTTGACGCGTATCAGAGGAAAACTTGTAAAACCGATGTGTTGTGATTTACCTCGTTTCGGTCTAAAACAGCTTGTTTCGTTGGATTAAGCACGAATACGTGCTTTTCGCGCAGTTATAAGAGAAAAAGTTTTGACGCGTATCAGAGGAAAACTTGTAAAACCGATGTGTTGTGATTTAGCTCGTTTCGGTCTAAAACAGCTTGTTTCGTTGTATTAAGCAAGAATACATGCTTTTCGCGCTGTTATAAGTGAAAACGTTTTGACGCGTGTCAAAGGGACACTTTTAAAACCGATGTGTTCAGATTTAGCTCGTTTCGGCCTAAAACAGCTTGTTTCGATGTGTTAAGCAAGAATACATGATTTTCGCGCTGTTATAAGAGAAAAAGTTTTGACGCGTGTCACAGGGACACTTGTAAAACCGATGTGTTCAGATTTAGCTCGTTTCGGTCTAAAACAGCTTGTTTCGTTGGATTAAGCACGAATACATGCTTTTCGCGCAGTTATAAGAGAAAAAGTTTTGACGCGTATCACGTGGATACTTGTAAAACCGATGTGTTCAGATATAGCTCGTTTTGGTATAAAACAGCTTGTTTCGTTGTTTTAGGCAAGAATACATGCTTTTCGCGCAGTTATAAGGAAAAGTTTTGACGCGTATTAGAGACTTGTAAAACCGATGTGTTGTGATTTAGCTCGTTTCGGTCTAAAACAGCTTGTTTCGTTGTATTAAGCACGAATACATGCTTTTCGCGCAGTTATAAGAGAAAAAAGATTTGACGCGTATAAGAGGAAAACTTGTAAAACCGATGTGTTGTGATTTAGCTCGTTTCGGTCTAAAACAGCTTGTTTCGTTGTATTAAGCAAGAATACATGCTTTTTGCGCTGTTATAAGAGAAAACGTTTTGACGCGTGTCACAGGGACACTTTTAAAACCGATGTGTTCAGATTTAGCTCGTTTCGGTCTAACACAGCTTGTTTCGATGTGTTAAGCAAGAATACATGATTTTCGCGCTGTTATAAGAGAAAAAGTTTTGACGCGTGTCACAGGGACACTTGTAAAACCGATGTGTTCAGATTTAGCTCGTTTCGGTCTAAAACAGCTTGTTTCGTTGGATTAAGCAAGAATACATGCTTTTCGCGCAGTTGTAAGAGAAAAAGTTTTGACGCGTATCACGTGGATACTTGTAAAACCGATGTGTTCAGATATAGCTCGGTTTGGTATAAAACAGCTTGTTTCGTTGTTTTAAGCACGAATACATGCTTTTCGCGCAGTTATAAGGAATAGTTTTGACGCGTATTAGAGACTTGTAAAACCGATGTGTTGTGATTTAGCTCGTTTCGGTCTAAAACAGCTTGTTTCGTTGTTTTAAGCACGAATACATGCTTTTCGCGCAGGTATAGAAGAAAAAATTTTGACGCGTATTAGAGAGACGTAAAACCGATGTGTTGTGATTTAGCTCGTTTCGGTCTAAAACCGCTTGTTTCGATGTTTTAAGCACGAATACATGCTTTTCGCGCAGTTATAGAAGAAAACGTTTTGACGCGTATTAGGGAGACGTAAAACCGATGTGTTGTGATTTAGCTCGTTTCGGTCTAAAACAGCTTGTTTCGTTGTATTAAGCACGAATACATGCTTTTCGCGCAGTTATAAGAGAAAAAGATTTGACGCGTATAAGAGGAAAACTTGTAAAACCGATGTGTTGTGATTTACCTCGTTTCGGTCTAAAACAGCTTGTACCGTTGGATTAAGCACGAATACATGCTTTTCGCGCAGTTATAAGAGAAAAAGTTTTGACGCGTATCAGAGGAAAACTTGTAAAACCGATGTGTTGTGATTTAGCTCGTTTCGGTCTAAAACAGCTTGTTTCGTTGTATTAAGCAAGAATACATGCTTTTCGCGCTGTTATAAGTGAAAACGTTTTGACGCGTGTCAAAGGGACACTTTTAAAACCGATGTGTTCAGATTTAGCTCGTTTCGGCCTAAAACAGCTTGTTTCGATGTGTTAAGCAAGAATACATGATTTTCGCGCTGTTATAAGAGAAAAAGTTTTGACGCGTGTCACAGGGACACTTGTAAAACCGATGTGTTCAGATTTAGCTCGTTTCGGTCTAAAACAGCTTGTTTCGTTGGATTAAGCACGAATACATGCTTTTCGCGCAGTTATAAGAGAAAAAGTTTTGACGCGTATCACGTGGATACTTGTAAAACCGATGTGTTCAGATATAGCTCGTTTTGGTATAAAACAGCTTGTTTCGTTGTTTTAGGCAAGAATACATGCTTTTCGCGCAGTTATAAGGAAAAGTTTTGACGCGTATTAGAGACTTGTAAAACCGATGTGTTGTGATTTAGCTCGTTTCGGTCTAAAACAGCTTGTTTCGTTGTATTAAGCACGAATACATGCTTTTCGCGCAGTTATAAGAGAAAAAAGATTTGACGCGTATAAGAGGAAAACTTGTAAAACCGATGTGTTGTGATTTAGCTCGTTTCGGTCTAAAACAGCTTGTTTCGTTGTATTAAGCAAGAATACATGCTTTTTGCGCTGTTATAAGAGAAAACGTTTTGACGCGTGTCACAGGGACACTTTTAAAACCGATGTGTTCAGATTTAGCTCGTTTCGGTCTAACACAGCTTGTTTCGATGTGTTAAGCAAGAATACATGATTTTCGCGCTGTTATAAGAGAAAAAGTTTTGACGCGTGTCACAGGGACACTTGTAAAACCGATGTGTTCAGATTTAGCTCGTTTCGGTCTAAAACAGCTTGTTTCGTTGGATTAAGCAAGAATACATGCTTTTCGCGCAGTTGTAAGAGAAAAAGTTTTGACGCGTATCACGTGGATACTTGTAAAACCGATGTGTTCAGATATAGCTCGGTTTGGTATAAAACAGCTTGTTTCGTTGTTTTAAGCACGAATACATGCTTTTCGCGCAGTTATAAGGAATAGTTTTGACGCGTATTAGAGACTTGTAAAACCGATGTGTTGTGATTTAGCTCGTTTCGGTCTAAAACAGCTTGTTTCGTTGTTTTAAGCACGAATACATGCTTTTCGCGCAGGTATAGAAGAAAAAATTTTGACGCGTATTAGAGAGACGTAAAACCGATGTGTTGTGATTTAGCTCGTTTCGGTCTAAAACCGCTTGTTTCGATGTTTTAAGCACGAATACATGCTTTTCGCGCAGTTATAGAAGAAAACGTTTTGACGCGTATTAGGGAGACGTAAAACCGATGTGTTGTGATTTAGCTCGTTTCGGTCTAAAACAGCTTGTTTCGTTGTATTAAGCACGAATACATGCTTTTCGCGCAGTTATAAGAGAAAAAGATTTGACGCGTATAAGAGGAAAACTTGTAAAACCGATGTGTTGTGATTTACCTCGTTTCGGTCTAAAACAGCTTGTACCGTTGGATTAAGCACGAATACATGCTTTTCGCGCAGTTATAAGAGAAAACGTTTTGACGCGTATCACGTGGATACTTGTAAAACCGATGTGTTGTGATTTAGCTCGTTTCGGTCTAAAACCGCTTGTTTCGATGTTTTAAGCACGAATACATGCTTTTCGCGCAGTTATAGAAGAAAACGTTTTGACGCGTATTAGGGAGACTTGTAAAACCGATGTGTTGTGATTTAGCTCGTTTCGGTCTAAAACAGCTTGTTTCGTTGTATTAAGCACGAATACATGCTTTTCGCGCAGTTATAAGAGAAAAAGTTTTGACGCGTATAAGAGGAAAACTTGTAAAACCGATGTGTTGTGATTTACCTCGTTTCGGTCTAAAACAGCTTGTACCGTTGGATTAGGCACGAATACATGCTTTTCGCGCAGTTATAAGAGAAAACGTTTTGACGCGTATCACGTGGATACTTGTAAAACCGATGTGTTGTGATTTAGCTCGTTTCGGTCTAAAACCGCTTGTTTCGACGTTTTAAGCACGAATACATGCTTTTCGCGCAGTTATAAGAGAAAAAGTTTTGACGCGTATCAGAGGAACACTCGTAAATCCAATATGTTGTGATTTAGCTCGTTTCGGTCTAAAACAGCTTGTTTCGTTGGATTAATCACGAATACAATCTTTTCGCGCAGTTATAAGAGAAAAAGTTTTGACGCGTTTCACAAGAACGCTTTTAAAACCGATGTGTTCAGATTTAGCTCGTTTCGGTCTAAAACAGCTTGTTTCGTTGTATTATACATGCTTTTCACGCAGTTATGAGAGAAAAAGTTTTGACGCGTGTCACAGGGACACTTGTAAAACCTATGCGTTCAGATTTAGCTCGTTTCGGTCTAAAACAGCTTGTTTCGTTGTATTAAGCACGAATACATGCTTTTCGCGCAGTTATAAGAGAAAACGTTGACGCGTATCACGTGGATACTTGTAAAACCGATGTGTTGTGATTTAGCTCGTTTCGGTCTAAAACAGCTTGTTTCGTTGTATTAAGCAAGAATACATGCTTTTCGCGCTGTTATAAGAGAAAACGTTTTGACGCGTGTCACAGGGACACTTTTAAAACCGATGTGTTCAGATTTAGCTCGTTTCGGTCTAACACAGCTTGTTTCGATGTGTTAAGCAAGAATACATGATTTTCGCGCTGTTATAAGAGAAAAAGTTTTGACGCGTGTCACAGGGACACTTGTAAAACCGATGTGTTCAGATTTAGCTCGTTTCGGTCTAAAACAGCTTGTTTCGTTGGATTAAGCAAGAATACATGCTTTTCGCGCAGTTGTAAGAGAAAAAGTTTTGACGCGTATCACGTGGATACTTGTAAAACCGATGTGTTCAGATATAGCTCGGTTTGGTATAAAACAGCTTGTTTCGTTGTTTTAAGCACGAATACATGCTTTTCGCGCAGTTATAAGGAAAAGTTTTGACGCGTATTACAGACTTGTAAAACCGATGTGTTGTGATTTAGCTCGTTTCGGTCTAAAACAGCTTGTTTCGTTGTTTTAAGCACGAATACATGCTTTTCGCGCAGGTATAGAAGAAAAAATTTTGACGCGTATTAGAGAGACGTAAAACCGATGTGTTGTGATTTAGCTCGTTTCGGTCTAAAACCGCTTGTTTCGATGTTTTAAGCACGAATACATGCTTTTCGCGCAGTTATAGAAGAAAACGTTTTGACGCGTATTAGGGAGACGTAAAACCGATGTGTTGTGATTTAGCTCGTTTCGGTCTAAAACAGCTTGTTTCGTTGTATTAAGCACGAATACATGCTTTTCGCGCAGTTATAAGAGAAAAAGATTTGACGCGTATAAGAGGAAAACTTGTAAAACCGATGTGTTGTGATTTACCTCGTTTCGGTCTAAAACAGCTTGTACCGTTGGATTAAGCACGAATACATGCTTTTCGCGCAGTTATAAGAGAAAACGTTTTGACGCGTATCACGTGGATACTTGTAAAACCGATGTGTTGTGATTTAGCTCGTTTCGGTCTAAAACCGCTTGTTTCGATGTTTTAAGCACGAATACATGCTTTTCGCGCAGTTATAGAAGAAAACGTTTTGACGCGTATTGGGGAGACTTGTAAAACCGATGTGTTGTGATTTAGCTCGTTTCGGTCTAAAACAGCTTGTTTCGTTGTATTAAGCACGAATACATGCTTTTCGCGCAGTTATAAGAGAAAAAGTTTTGACGCGTATAAGAGGAAAACTTGTAAAACCGATGTGTTGTGATTTACCTCGTTTCGGTCTAAAACAGCTTGTACCGTTGGATTAGGCACGAATACATGCTTTTCACGCAGTTATAAGAGAAAACGTTTTGACGCGTATCACGTGGATACTTGTAAAACCGATGTGTTGTGATTTAGCTCGTTTCGGTCTAAAACCGCTTGTTTCGATGTTTTAAGCACGAATACATGCTTTTCGCGCAGTTATAAGAGAAAAAGTTTTGACGCGTATCAGAGGAACACTCGTAAATCCAATATGTTGTGATTTAGCTCGTTTCGGTCTAAAACAGCTTGTTTCGTTGGATTAATTACGAATACAATCTTTTCGCGCAGTTATAAGAGAAAAAGTTTTGACGCGTTTCACAAGAACGCTTTTAAAACCGATGTGTTCAGATTTAGCTCGTTTCGGTCTAAAACAGCTTGTTTCGTTGTATTATACATGCTTTTCACGCAGTTATGAGAGAAAAAGTTTTGACGCGTGTCACAGGGACACTTGTAAAACCTATGCGTTCAGATTTAGCTCGTTTCGGTCTAAAACAGCTTGTTTCGTTGTATTAAGCACGAATACATGCTTTTCGCGCAGTTATAAGAGAAAACGTTGACGCGTATCACGTGGATACTTGTAAAACCGATGTGTTCAGATTTAGCTCATCTCGGTCTAAAACAGCTTGTTTCGTTGTTTTAAGCATGAATACATGCTTTTCGCGCAGTTAGAGAAGAAAACGTTTTGACGCGTATTAGGGAGACTTGTAAAACCGATGTGTTGTGATTTAGCTCGTTTCGGTCTAAAACAACTTGTTTCGTTGTATTAAGCACGAATACATGCTTTTCGCGCAGTTATAAGAGAAAAATTTTTGACGCGTATCAGAGGAAAACGTGTAAAACCGATGTGTTGTGATTTAGCTCGTTTCGGTCTAAAACAGCTTGTTTCGTTGTATTAAGCAAGAATACATGCTTTTCGCGCTGTTATAAGAGAAAACGTTTTGACGCGTGCCACAGGGACACTTTTAAAACCGATGTGTTCAGATTTAGCTCGTTTCGGTCTAAAACAGCTTGTTTCGTTGTGTTAAGCAAGAATACATGATTTTCGCGCTGTTATAAGAGAAAAAGTTGACGCGGGTCACAGGGACACTTGTAAAACCGATGTGTTCAGATTTAGCTCGTTTCGGTCTAAAACAGCTTGTTTCGTTGGATTAAGCACGAATACATGCTTTTCGCGCAGTTATAAGAGAAAAAGTTTTGACGCGTATCACGTGGATACTTGTAAAACCGATGTGTTCAGATATAGCTCGTTTTGGTATAAAACAGCTTGTTTCGTTGTTTTAAGCACGAATACATGCTTTTCGCGCAGTTATAAGGAAAAGTTTTGACGCGTATTAGAGACTTTTAAAACCGATGTGTTGTGATTTAGCTCGTTTCGGTCTAAAACAGCTTGTTTCGTTGTTTTAAGCACGAATACATGCTTTTCGCGCAGTTATAGAAGAAAAAATTTTGACGCGTATTAGAGAGACGTAAAACCGATGTGCTGTGATTTAGCTCGTTTCGGTCTAAAACCGCTTGTTTCGATGTTTTAAGCACGAATACATGCTTTTCGCGCAGTTATAGAAGAAAACGTTTAGACGCGTATTAGGGAGACTTGTAAAACTGATGTGTTGTGATTTAGCTCGTTTCGGTCTAAAACAGCTTGTTTCGTTGTATTAAGCACGAATACATGCTTTTCGCGCAGTTATAAGAGAAAAAGTTTTGACGCGTATTAGAGGAAAACTTGTAAAACCGATGTGTTGTGATTTACCTCGTTTCGGTCTAAAACAGCTTGTTCCGTTGGATTAAGCACGAATACATGCTTTTCGCGCAGTTACAAGAGAAAACGTTTTGACGCGTATCACGTGGATACTTGTAAAACCGATGTGTTGTGATTTAGCTCGTTTCGGTCTAAAACCGCTTGTTTCGATGTTTTAAGCACTAATACATGCTTTTCGCGCAGTTATAGAAGAAAACGTTTTGACGCGTATTAGGCAGACTTGTAAAACCGATGTGTTGTGATTTAGCTCGTTTCGGTCTAAAACAGCTTGTTTCGTTGTATTAAGCACGAATACATGCTTTTCGCGCAGTTATAAGAGAAAAAGTTTTGACGCGTATAAGAGGAAAACTTGTAAAACCGATGTGTTGTGATTTACCTCGTTTCGGTCTAAAACAGCTTGTACCGTTGGATTAGGCACGAATACATGCTTTTCGCGCAGTTATAAGAGAAAACGTTTTGACGCGTATCACGTGGATACTTGTAAAACCGATGTGTTGTGATTTAGCTCGTTTCGGTCTAAAACCGCTTGTTTCGATGTTTTAAGCACGAATACATGCTTTTCGCGCAGTTATAAGAGAAAAAGTTTTGACGCGTATCAGAGGAACACTCGTAAATCCAATATGTTGTGATTTAGCTCGTTTCGGTCTAAAACAGCTTGTTTCGTTGGATTAATCACGAATACAATCTTTTCGCGCAGTTATAAGAGAAAAAGTTTTGACGCGTTTCACAAGAACGCTTTTAAAACCGATGTGTTCAGATTTAGCTCGTTTCGGTCTAAAACAGCTTGTTTCGTTGTATTATACATGCTTTTCACGCAGTTATGAGAGAAAAAGTTTTGACGCGTGTCACAGGGACACTTGTAAAACCTATGCGTTCAGATTTAGCTCGTTTCGGTCTAAAACAGCTTGTTTCGTTGTATTAAGCACGAATACATGCTTTTCGCGCAGTTATAAGAGAAAACGTTGACGCGTATCACGTGGATACTTGTAAAACCGATGTGTTGTGATTTAGCTCGTTTCGGTCTAAAACAGCTTGTTTCGTTGTATTAAGCAAGAATACATGCTTTTCGCGCTGTTATAAGAGAAAACGTTTTGACGCGTGTCACAGGGACACTTTTAAAACCGATGTGTTCAGATTTAGCTCGTTTCGGTCTAACACAGCTTGTTTCGATGTGTTAAGCAAGAATACATGATTTTCGCGCTGTTATAAGAGAAAAAGTTTTGACGCGTGTCACAGGGACACTTGTAAAACCGATGTGTTCAGATTTAGCTCGTTTCGGTCTAAAACAGCTTGTTTCGTTGGATTAAGCAAGAATACATGCTTTTCGCGCAGTTGTAAGAGAAAAAGTTTTGACGCGTATCACGTGGATACTTGTAAAACCGATGTGTTCAGATATAGCTCGGTTTGGTATAAAACAGCTTGTTTCGTTGTTTTAAGCACGAATACATGCTTTTCGCGCAGTTATAAGGAAAAGTTTTGACGCGTATTAGAGACTTGTAAAACCGATGTGTTGTGATTTAGCTCGTTTCGGTCTAAAACAGCTTGTTTCGTTGTTTTAAGCACGAATACATGCTTTTCGCGCAGGTATAGAAGAAAACATTTTGACGCGTATTAGAGAGACGTAAAACCGATGTGTTGTGATTTAGCTCGTTTCGGTCTAAAACCGCTTGTTTCGATGTTTTAAGCACGAATACATGCTTTTCGCGCAGTTATAGAAGAAAACGTTTTGACGCGTATTAGGGAGACGTAAAACCGATGTGTTGTGATTTAGCTCGTTTCGGTCTAAAACAGCTTGTATCGTTGTATTAAGCACGAATACATGCTTTTCGCGCAGTTATAAGAGAAAAAGATTTGACGCGTATAAGAGGAAAACTTGTAAAACCGATGTGTTGTGATTTACCTCGTTTCGGTCTAAAACAGCTTGTACCGTTGGATTAAGCACGAATACATGCTTTTCGCGCAGTTATAAGAGAAAACGTTTTGACGCGTATCACGTGGATACTTGTAAAACCGATGTGTTGTGATTTAGCTCGTTTCGGTCTAAAACCGCTTGTTTCGATGTTTTAAGCACGAATACATGCTTTTCGCGCAGTTATAGAAGAAAACGTTTTGACGCGTATTGGGGAGACTTGTAAAACCGATGTGTTGTGATTTAGCTCGTTTCGGTCTAAAACAGCTTGTTTCGTTGTATTAAGCACGAATACATGCTTTTCGCGCAGTTATAAGAGAAAAAGTTTTGACGCGTATAAGAGGAAAGCTTGTAAAACCGATGTGTTGTGATTTACCTCGTTTCGGTCTAAAACAGCTTGTACCGTTGGATTAGGCACGAATACATGCTTTTCACGCAGTTATAAGATAAAACGTTTTGACGCGTATCACGTGGATACTTGTAAAACCAATGTGTTGTGATTTAGCTCGTTTCGGTCTAAAACCGCTTGTTTCGATGTTTTAAGCACGAATACATGCTTTTCGCGCAGTTTTAAGAGAAAAACTTTTGACGCGTATCACGTGGATACTTGTAAAACCGATGTGTTCAGATTTAGCTCGTTTCGGTCTAAAACAGCTTGTTTCGTTGGATTAAGCACGAATACATGCTTTTCGCGCAGTTATAAGAGAAAAGGTTTTGACGCGTATCACGTGGATACTTGTAAAACCGATGTGTTCAGATATAGCTCGTTTTGGTATAAAACAGCTTGTTTCGTTGTTTTAAGCACGAATACATGCTTTTCGCGCAGTTATAAGGAAAAGTTTCGACGCGTATTAGAGGAAAACTTGTAAAACCGATGTGTTGTGATTTACCTCGTTTCGGTCTAAAACAGCTTGTTCCGTTGGATTAAGCACGAATACATGCTTTTCGCGCAGTTACAAGAGAAAAGGTTTTGACGCGTATCACGTGGATACTTGTAAAACCGATGTGTTGTGATTTAGCTCTTTTCGGTCTAAAACCGCTTGTTTCGATGTTTTAAGCACTAATACATGCTTTTCGCGCAGTTATAGAAGAAAACGTTTTGACGCGTATTAGGGAGACTTGTAAAACCGATGTTTTGTGATTTAGCTCGTTTCGGTCTAAAACAGCTTGTTTCGTTGTATTAAGCACGAATACATGTTGAACAAACAGCGCGAACAAAGACGAGCACAAAAGACAAGAAAGCGAACGACACGGCGCTGACTAACAACTGAGGGTTTATTGCTGATCACACAAGTATAAATACATGAATGTCGGCAATGAGGGAAAGGTTTACAAAGTGCAAAAAAACCAAAAACAAAACGTAAATGTGACAACAGCAACATAAGCACGCTAGAAATCAGCAGAGATTATCAACCCCCAGGAGTGACAGCTCTTTTTGCAGAAGTGTTAGCGAAGGGGTACTTATACATGCATTTCCCTGCTTGTTCACAACCACATCAAGTTTCTAGACCTTGGCCTGTACTTCACTCCTAGCCACGTTTGCTGGGCTTTCGAACCCCGAGGTAACAAGCCCCTTCTTCCCTATGGTTCTTGCCATTCCAAGCTCATTAAGAGGGGTATCATAGGATCCTGTTTGAACAGCTCATTAACAAAATCCTGCCACCACAGAATGCATTCCAGCGTATCACACCAGGTAAAAAGATTGCTTTCGGCAGGGTACCCACTAGAACTTATCACGTCAGTAGCTGAGTCGGCCCTAAAGAAGAGCAAGTCAGAACCAGCTACACGAGACGGCCAGGGATCGGACAACAACCGCAAACGTGTCGCTGTGATTCCATATCTACATGGAATTTCACACTCCCTGAAAAAAGTGGGGAAAAAAGCAGGTGTTGATGTTGTGTTTTCCGCGCCTGATCGTCTGGCCGGTTTGTGCCGATCTGTTAATGAGTTCAAAGGAAAAGTGGCGAAGTGCACAACTAAGCACCAGTCACGCTTCGTTCCTTGTGATAAGGGGGTTGTTTATAACATCCCTCTGCCTTGTGGAGGGCAGTACGTTGGACAGACGGGACGTTGCATAAATAAAAGGCTGAGCGAACACAGCTATAAAGTGTCAAAAGTAGTTTCAGGTCATCTCGGCATTCATTGCCGGGATTGTGAATGGGCAAAGAAAGAGAAAAAACAGTGCGTACCGCTATATCATGAAACCAGGGTCATTGCCAAAAATCGGGAAAAAACTGCGAGGGAAATTATCGAGGCATACAACATATTCAAGCAGGGAAATGCATGTATAAGTACCCCTTCGCTAACACTTCTGCAAAAAGAGCTGTCACTCCTGGGGGTTGATAATCTCTGCTGATTTCTAGCGTGCTTATGTTGCTGTTGTCACATTTACGTTTTGTTTTTGGTTTTTTGCACTTTGTAAACCTTTCCCTCATTGCCGACATTCATGTATTTATACTTGTGTGATCAGCAATAAACCCTCAGTTGTTAGTCAGCGCCGTGTCGTTCGCTTTCTTGTCTTTTGTGCTCGTCTTTGTTCGCGCTGTTTGTTCAAGATGCTTAACCAACTAGCCCGCCAAAACGTGTTAACGAATACATGCTTTTCGCGCAGTTATAAGAGAAAAAGTTTTGACGCGTATCAGAGGAAAACTTGTAAAACCGATTTGTTGTGATTTACCTCGTTTCGGTCTAAAACAGCTTGTTTCGTTGGATTAAGCAGGAATACGTGCTTTTCGCGCAGTTATAAGAGAAAAAGTTTTGACGCGTATCAGAGGAAAACTTGTAAAACCGATGTGTTGTGATTTAGCTCGTTTCGGTCTAAAACAGCTTGTTTCGTTGTATTAAGCAAGAATACATGCTTTTCGCGCTGTTATAAGAGAAAACGTTTTGACGCGTGTCAAAGGGACACTTTTAAAACCGATGTGTTCAGATGTAGCTCGTTTCGGTCTAAAACAGCTTGTTTCGATGTGTTAAGCAAGAATACATGATTTTCGCGCTGTTATAAGAGAAAAAGTTTGGACGCGTGTCACAGGGACACTTGTAAAACCGATGTGTTCAGATTTAGCTCGTTTCGGTCTAAAACAGCTTGTTTCGTTGGATTAAGCACGAATACATGCTTTTCGCGCAGTTATAAGAGAAAAAGTTTTGACGCGTTTCACAAGAACGCTTTTAAAACCGATGTGTTCAGATTTAGCTCGTTTCGGTCTAAAACAGCTTGTTTCGTTGTATTATACATGCTTTTCACGCAGTTATGAGAGAAAAAGTTTTGACGCGTGTCACAGGGACACTTGTAAAACCTATGCGTTCAGATTTAGCTCGTTTCGGTCTAAAACAGCTTGTTTCGTTGTATTAAGCACGAATACATGCTTTTCGCGCAGTTATAAGAGAAAACGTTGACGCGTATCACGTGGATACTTGTAAAACCGATGTGTTCAGATTTAGCTCATCTCGGTCTAAAACAGCTTGTTTCGTTGTTTTAAGCATGAATACATGCTTTTCGCGCAGTTATAGAAGAAAACGTTTTGACGCGTATTAGGGAGACTTGTAAAACCGATGTGTTGTGATTTAGCTCGTTTCGGTCTAAAACAACTTGTTTCGTTGTATTAAGCACGAATACATGCTTTTCGCGCAGTTATAAGAGAAAAATTTTTGACGCGTATCAGAGGAAAACTTGTAAAACCGATGTGTTGTGATTTAGCTCGTTTCGGTCTAAAACAGCTTGTTTCGTTGTATTAAGCAAGAATACATGCTTTTCGCGCTGTTATAAGAGAAAACGTTTTGACGCGTGCCACAGGGACACTTTTAAAACCGATGTGTTCAGATTTAGCTCGTTTCGGTCTAAAACAGCTTGTTTCGTTGTGTTAAGCAAGAATACATGATTTTCGCGCTGTTATAAGAGAAAAAGTTGACGCGGGTCACAGGGACACTTGTAAAACCGATGTGTTCAGATTTAGCTCGTTTCGGTCTAAAACAGCTTGTTTCGTTGGATTAAGCAAGAATACATGCTTTTCGCGCAGTTATAAGAGAAAAAGTTTTGACGCGTATCACGTGGATACTTGTAAAACCGATGTGTTCAGATATAGCTCGTTTTGGTATAAAACAGCTTGTTTCGTTGTTTTAAGCAAGAATACATGCTTTTCGCGCAGTTATAAGGAAAAGTTTTGACGCGTATTAGAGACTTTTAAAACCGATGTGTTGTGATTTAGCTCGTTTCGGTCTAAAACAGCTTGTTTCGTTGTTTTAAGCACGAATACATGCTTTTCGCGCAGTTATAGAAGAAAAAATTTTGACGCGTATTAGAGAGACGTAAAACCGATGTGCTGTGATTTAGCTCGTTTCGGTCTAAAACCGCTTGTTTCGATGTTTTAAGCACGAATACATGCTTTTCGCGCAGTTATAAGAGAAAAAGTTTTGACGCGTATCACGTGGATACTTGTAAAACCGATGTGTTCAGATATAGCTCGTTTTGGTATAAAACAGCTTGTTTCGTTGTTTTAAGCACGAATACATGGTTTTCGCGCAGTTATGAGGAAAAGTTTTGACGCGTATTAGAGGAAAACTTGTAAAACCGATGTGTTGTGATTTACCTCGTTTCGGTCTAAAACAGCTTGTTCCGTTGGATTAAGCACGAATACATGCTTTTCGCGCAGTTACAAGAGAAAACGTTTTGACGCGTATCACGTGGATACTTGTAAAACCGATGTGTTGTGATTTAGCTCGTTTCGGTCTAAAACAGCTTGTTTCGATGTTTTAAGCACTAATACATGCTTTTCGCGCAGTTATAGAAGAAAACGTTTTGACGCGTATTAGGAAGACTTGTAAAACCGATGTTTTGTGATTTAGCTCGTTTCGGTCTAAAACAGCTTGTTTCGTTGTATTAAGCACGAATACATGCTTTTCGCGCAGTTATAAGAGAAAAAGTTTTGACGCGTATCAGAGGAAAACTTGTAAAACCGATGTGTTGTGATTTACCTCGTTTCGGTCTAAAACAGCTTGTTTCGTTGGATTAAGCACGAATACGTGCTTTTCGCGCAGTTATAAGAGAAAAAGTTTTGACGCGTATCAGAGGAAAACTTGTAAAACCGATGTGTTGTGATTTAGCTCGTTTCGGTCTAAAACAGCTTGTTTCGTTGTATTAAGCAAGAATACATGCTTTTCGCGCTGTTATAAGAGAAAACGTTTTGACGCGTGTCAAAGGGACACTTTTAAAACCGATGTGTTCAGATTTAGCTCGTTTCGGTCTAAAACAGCTTGTTTCGATGTGTTAAGCAAGAATACATGATTTTCGCGCTGTTATAAGAGAAAAAGTTTTGACGCGTGTCACAGGGACACTTGTAAAACCGATGTGTTCAGATTTAGCTCGTTCCGGTCTAAAACAGCTTGTTTCGTTGGATTAAGCACGAATACATGCTTTTCGCGCAGTTATAAGAGAAAACGTTTTGACGCGTTTCACAAGAACGCTTTTAAAACCGATGTGTTCAGATTTAGCTCGTTTCGGTCTAAAACAGCTTGTTTCGTTGTATTATACATGCTTTTCACGCAGTTATGAGAGAAAAAGTTTTGACGCGTGTCACAGGGACACTTGTAAAACCTATGCGTTCAGATTTAGCTCGTTTCGGTCTAAAACAGCTTGTTTCGTTGTATTAAGCACGAATACATGCTTTTCGCGCAGTTATAAGAGAAAACGTTGACGCGTATCACGTGGATACTTGTAAAACCGATGTGTTCAGATTTAGCTCATCTCGGTCTAAAACAGCTTGTTTCGTTGTTTTAAGCATGAATACATGCTTTTCGCGCAGTTATAGAAGAAAACGTTTTGACGCGTATTAGGGAGACTTGTAAAACCGATGTGTTGTGATTTAGCTCGTTTCGGTCTAAAACAACTTGTTTCGTTGTATTAAGCACGAATACATGCTTTTCGCGCAGTTATAAGAGAAAAATTTTTGACGCGTATCAGAGGAAAACTTGTAAAACCGATGTGTTGTGATTTAGCTCGTTTCGGTCTAAAACAGCTTGTTTCGTTGTATTAAGCAAGAATACATGCTTTTCGCGCTGTTATAAGAGAAAACGTTTTGACGCGTGCCACAGGGACACTTTTAAAACCGATGTGTTCAGATTTAGCTCGTTTCGGTCTAAAACAGCTTGTTTCGTTGTGTTAAGCAAGAATACATGATTTTCGCGCTGTTATAAGAGAAAAAGTTGACGCGGGTCACAGGGACACTTGTAAAACCGATGTGTTCAGATTTAGCTCGTTTCGGTCTAAAACAGCTTGTTTCGTTGGATTAAGCACGAATACATGCTTTTCGCGCAGTTATAAGAGAAAAAGTTTTGACGCGTATCACGTGGATACTTGTAAAACCGATGTGTTCAGATATAGCTCGTTTTGGTATAAAACAGCTTGTTTCGTTGTTTTAAGCACGAATACATGCTTTTCGCGCAGTTAAAAGGAAAAGTTTTGACGCGTATTAGAGACTTTTAAAACCGATGTGTTGTGATTTAGCTCGTTTCGGTCTAAAACAGCTTGTTTCGTTGTTTTAAGCACGAATACATGCTTTTCGCGCAGTTATAGAAGAAAAAATTTTGACGCGTATTAGAGAGACGTAAAACCGATGTGCTGTGATTTAGCTCGTTTCTGTCTAAAACCGCTTGTTTCGATGTTTTAAGCACGAATACATGCTTTTCGCGCAGTTATAGAAGAAAACGTTTAGACGCGTATTAGGGAGACTTGTAAAACCGATGTGTTGTGATTTAGCTCGTTTCGGTCTAAAACAGCTTGTTTCGTTGTATTAAGCACGAATACATGCTTTTCGCGCAGTTATAAGAGAAAAAGTTTTGACGCGTATTAGAGGAAAACTTGTAAAACCGATGTGTTGTGATTTACCTCGTTTCGGTCTAAAACAGCTTGTTCCGTTGGATTAAGCACGAATACATGCTTTTCGCGCAGTTACAAGAGAAAACGTTTTGACGCGTATCACGTGGATACTTGTAAAACCGATGTGTTGTGATTTAGCTCGTTTCGGTCTAAAACCGCTTGTTTCGATGTTTTAAGCACTAATACATGCTTTTCGCGCAGTTATAGAAGAAAACGTTTTGACGCGTATTAGGGAGACTTGTAAAACCGATGTTTTGTGATTTAGCTCGTTTCGGTCTAAAACAGCTTGTTTCGTTGTATTAAGCACGAATACATGCTTTTCGCGCAGTTATAAGAGAAAAAGTTTTGACGCGTATCAGAGGAAAACTTGTAAAACCGATGTGTTGTGATTTACCTCGTTTCGGTCTAAAACAGCTTGTTTCGTTGGATTAAGCACGAATACGTGCTTTTCGCGCAGTTATAAGAGAAAAAGTTTTGACGCGTATCAGAGGAAAACTTGTAAAACCGATGTGTTGTGATTTAGCTCGTTTCGGTTTAAAACAGCTTGTTTCGTTGTATTAAGCAAGAATACATGCTTTTCGCGCTGTTATAAGAGAAAACGTTTTGACGCATGTCAAAGGGACACTTTTAAAACCGATGTGTTCAGATTTAGCTCGTTTCGGTCTAAAACAGCTTGTTTCGATGTGTTAAGCAAGAATACATGATTTTCGCGCTGTTATAAGAGAAAAAGTTTTGACGCGTGTCACAGGGACACTTGTAAAACCGATGTGTTCAGATTTAGCTCGTTTCGGTCTAAAACAGCTTGTTTCGTTGGATTAAGCACGAATACATGCTTTTCGCGCAGTTATAAGAGAAAAAGTTTTGACGCGTATCACGTGGATACTTGTAAAACCGATGTGTTCAGATATAGCTCGTTTTGGTATAAAACAGCTTGTTTCGTTGTTTTAGGCAAGAATACATGCTTTTCGCGCAGTTATAAGGAAAAGTTTTGACGCGTATTAGAGACTTGTAAAACCGATGTGTTGTGATTTAGCTCATTTCGGTCTAAAACAGCTTGTTTCGTTGTTTTAAGCACGAATACATGCTTTTCGCGCAGTTATAGAAGAAAAAATTTTGACGCGTATTAGAAAGACGTAAAACCGATGTGTTGTGATTTAGCTCGTTTCGGTCTAAAACCGCTTGTTTCGGTGTTTTAAGCACGAATACATGCTTTTCGCGCAGTTATAGAAGAAAACGTTTTGACGCGTATTAGGGAGACTTGTAAAACCGATGTGTTGTGATTTAGCTCGTTTCGGTCTAAAACAGCTTGTTTCGTTGTATTAAGCACGAATACATGCTTTTCGCGCAGTTATAAGAGAAAAAGTTTTGACGCGTATAAGAGGAAAACTTGTAAAACCGATGTGTTGTGATTTACCTCGTTTCGGTCTAAAACAGCTTGTACCGTTGGATTAAGCACGAATACATGCTTTTCGCGCAGTTATAAGAGAAAACGTTTTGACGCGTATCACGTGGATACTTGTAAAACCGATGTGTTGTGATTTAGCTCGTTTCGGTCTAAAACCGCTTGTTTCGATGTTTTAAGCACGAATACATGCTTTTCGCGCAGTTATAGAAGAAAACGTTTTGACGCGTATTAGGGAGACTTGTAAAACCGATGTGTTGTGATTTAGCTCGTTTCGGTCTAAAACAACTTGTTTCGTTGTATTAAGCACGAATACATGCTTTTCGCGCAGTTATAAGAGAAAAAGTTTTGACGCGTATAAGAGGAAAACTTGTAAAACCGATGTGTTGTGATTTACCTCGTTTCGGTCTAAAACAGCTTGTACCGTTGGATTAAGCACGAATACATGCTTTTCGCGCAGTTATAAGAGAAAACGTTTTGACGCGTATCACGTGGATACTTGTAAAACCGATGTATTGTGATTTAGCTCGTTTCGGTCTAAAACCGCTTGTTCCGTTGGATTAAGCACGAATACATGCTTTTCGCGCAGTTATAAGAGAAAACGTTTTGACGCGTATCACGTGGATACTTGTAAAACCGATGTGTTGTGATTTAGCTCGTTTCGGTCTAAAACAGCTTGTTTCGTTGTATTAAGCAAGAATACATGCTATTCGCGCAGTTATAAGAGAAAAAGTTTTGACGCGTATCACGTGGATACTTGTAAAACCGATGTGTTCAGATATAGCTCGTTTTGGTATAAAACAGCTTGTTTTGTTGTTTTAAGCACGAATACATGCTTTTCGCGCAGTTATAGAAGAAAAAGTTTTAACGCGTATTAGAGAGACTTGTAAAACCGATGTGTTGTGATTTAGCTCGTTTCAGTCCAAAACAACTTGTTTCGTTGTATTAAGCACGAATACATGATTTTTGCGCAGTTATAAGAGAAAACGTTTTGACGCCTATGACATGCACATTTGTAAAACCGATATGTTCAGATCTAGCTCCTTTTGGTCTAAAACAGCTTGTTTCGTTGTATTAAGCACGAACACATGCTTTTCGCGAAGTTATAAGAGAAAAAGTTTTGACGCGTCAGAGGAAAACTTGTAAAGCCGATGTGTTGTGATTTAGCTCGTTTCGGTCTAAAACAGCTTGTTTCGTTGTATTAAGCACGAATACATGCTTTTCGCGCAGTTATAAGAGAAAACGTTTTGACGCGTATCAGAGGAAAACGTAAAACCGATGTGTTGTGATTTAGCTCGTTTCGGTCTAAAACAGCTTGTTTTGTTGTATTAAGCACGAATACATGCTTTTCGCGCAGTTATAAGAGAAAAAGTTTTGACGCGTATCAGAGGAACACTCGTAAATCCAATGTGTTGTGATTTAGCTCGTTTCGGTCTAAAACAGCTTGTTTCGTTGGATTAATCACGAATACATGCTTTTCGCGCAGTTATAAGAGAAAAGGTTTTGACGCGTGTCACAAGGACACTTTTAAAACCGATGTGTTCAGATTTACCTCGTTTCGGTCTAAAACAGCTTGTTTTGTTGGATTAGGCAGCAATACAAGCTTTTCGCGCAGTTATAGGAGAAAAAAATTTTGACGCTTATCACATGGGCACTTGTAAAACCGATGTGCTCAGATCTAGCTCGTTTTGGTCTAAAACAGCTTGTATCGTTGTATTAAGCACGAATACAATCTTTTCGCGCAGTTATAAGAGAAAAAGTTTTGACGCGTTTCACATGGACGCTTTTAAAACCGATGTGTTCAGATTTACCTCGTTTCGGTCTAAAACAGCTTGTTTCGTTGTATTATACATGATTTTCACGCAGTTATGAGAGAAAAAGTTTTGACGCGTGTCACAGGGACACTTGTAAAACCTATGCGTTCAGATTTAGCTCGTTTTGGTCTAAAACAGCTTGTTTCGTTGTATTAAGCACGAATACAGGCTTTTCGTGCAGTTATAAGAGAAAAAGTTGACGCGTATCACGTTGATACTTGTAAAACCGATGTGTTCAGATATAGCTCGTTTTGGTGTAAAACAGCTTGTTTCGTTGTTTTAAGCACGAATACATGCTTTTCGCGCAGTTATAGAAGAAAAAGTTTTGACGCCTATCAGAGGAACACTTGTAAAACCGATGTGTTGTGATTTAGCTCGTTTCGGACTAAAACAACTTGTTTCGTTGTTTTAAGCACGAATACATGCTTTTCGCGCAGTTATGAGAAAAAGTTTTGACGAGTATCATGTGGACACTTGTAAAACCGATGTGTTCAGATTTAGCTCATCTCGGTCTAAAACAGCTTGTTTCGTTGTTTTAAGCACGAATACATGCTTTTCGCGCAGTTATAGAAGAAAACGTTTTGACGCCTATTAGGGAGACTTGTAAAACCGATGTGTTGTGATTTAGCTCGTTTCGGTCTAAAACAGCTTTTTTCGTTGTATTAAGCAAGAATACATGCTTTTCGCGCTGTTATGAGAGAAAACGTTTTGAAGCGTGTCACAGGGACACTTGTAAAACCGATGTGTTCAGATTTAGCTCGTTTCGGTCTAAAACAGCTTGTTTCTTTGTGTTAAGGAAGAATACATGATTTTCGTGCTGTTATAAGAGAAAAAGTTTTGACGCGTGTCACAGGGACACTTGTAAAACCGATGTGTTCAGATTTAGCTCGTTTCGGTCTAAAACAGCTTGTTTCGTTGGATTAAGCACCAATACATGCTTTTCGCGCAGTTTTAAGAGAAAAACTTTTGACGCGCATCACGTGGATACTTGTAAAACCGATGTGTTCAGATATAGCTCGTTTTGGTATAAAACAGCTTGTTTCGTTGTTTTAAGCACGAATACATGCTTTTCGCGCAGTTATAGAAGGAAATGTTTTGACGCGTATTAGAGACTTGTAAAACCGATGTGTTGTGATTTAGCTCGTTTCGGTCTAAAACAGCTTGTTTCGTTGTTTTAAGCACGAATACATGCTTTTCGCGCAGTTATAGAAGAAAAAGTTTTGACGCTTATTAGAGAGACTTGTAAAACCGATGTGTTGTGATTTAGCTCGTTTCAGTTCAAAACAGCTTGTTTCGTTGTATTAAGCACGAATACATGCTTTTTGCGCAGTTATAAGAGAAAACGTTTTGACGCCTATCACATGCACACTTGTAAAACCGATATGTTCAGATCTAGCTCGTTTTGGTCTAAAACAGCTTGTTTCGTTGTATTAAGCACGAATACATGCTTTTCGCGCAGTTATAAGAGAAAAAGTTTTGACGCGTGTCACAAGGACACTTGTAAAACCGATGAGTTTAGATTTACCTCGTTTCGGTCTAAAACAGCTTGTTTCGTTGGATTAAGCAGGAATACATGCTTTTCGCGCAGTTATAAGAGAAAAAAGTTTTGACGCGTATCACGTGGATACTTGTAAAACCGATGTGTTGTGATTTAGCTCGTTTCGGTCTAAAACAGCTTGTTTCGTTGTATTAAGCAAGAATACATGCTATTCGCGCAGTTATAAGAGAAAAAGTTTTGACGCGTATCACGTGGATACTTGTAAAACCGATGTGTTCAGATATAGCTCGTTTTGGTATAAAACAGCTTGTTTTGTTGTTTTAAGCACGAATACATGCTTTTCGCGCAGTTATAGAAGAAAAAGTTTTAACGCGTATTAGAGAGACTTGTAAAACCGATGTGTTGTGATTTAGCTCCTTTCAGTCCAAAACAACTTGTTTCGTTGTATTAAGCACGAATACATGCTTTTTGCGCAGTTATAAGAGAAAACGTTTTGACGCCTATGACATGCACATTTGTAAAACCGATATGTTCAGATCTAGCTCCTTTTGGTCTAAAACAGCTTGTTTCGTTGTATTAGGCACGAACACATGCTTTTCGCGAAGTTATAAGAGAAAAAGTTTTGACGCGTCAGAGGAAAACTTGTAAAGCCGATGTGTTGTGATTTAGCTCGTTTCGGTCTAAAACAGCTTGTTTCGTTGTATTAAGCACGAATACATGCTTTTCGCGCAGTTATAAGAGAAAACGTTTTGACGCGTATCAGAGGAAAACGTAAAACCGATGTGTTGTGATTTAGCTCGTTTCGGTCTAAAACAGCTTGTTTTGTTGTATTAAGCACGAATACATGCTTTTCGCGCAGTTATAAGAGAAAAAGTTTTGACGCGTATCAGAGGAACACTCGTAAATCCAATGTGTTGTGATTTAGCTCGTTTCGGTCTAAAACAGCTTGTTTCGTTGGATTAATCACGAATACATGCTTTTCGCGCAGTTATAAGAGAAAAGGTTTTGACGCGTGTCACAAGGACACTTTTAAAACCGATGTGTTCAGATTTACCTCGTTTCGGTCTAAAACAGCTTGTTTTGTTGGATTAAGCAGCAATACAAGCTTTTCGCGCAGTTATAGGAGAAAAAAATTTTGACGCTTATCACATGGGCACTTGTAAAACCGATGTGCTCAGATCTAGCTCGTTTTGGTCTAAAACAGCTTGTTTCGTTGTATTAAGCACGAATACAATCTTTTCGCGCAGTTATAAGAGAAAAAGTTTTGACGCGTTTCACATGGACGCTTTTAAAACCGATGTGTTCAGATTTAGCTCGTTTCGGTCTAAAACAGCTTGTTTCGTTGTATTATACATGATTTTCACGCAGTTATGAGAGAAAAAGTTTTGACGCGTGTCACAGGGACACTTGTAAAACCTATGCGTTCAGATTTAGCTCGTTTCGGTCTAAAACAGCTTGTTTCGTTGTATTAAGCACGAATACAGGCTTTTCGTGCAGTTATAAGAGAAAAAGTTGACGCGTATCACGTGGATACTTGTAAAACCGATGTGTTCAGATATAGCTCGTTTTGGTATAAAACAGCTTGTTTCGTTGTTTTAAGCACGAATACATGCTTTTCGCGCAGTTATAGAAGAAAAAGTTTTGACGCCTACCAGAGGAACACTTGTAAAACCGATGTGTTGTGATTTAGCTCGTTTCGCACTAAAACAACTTGTTTCGTTGTTTTAAGCACGAATACATGCTTTTCGCGCAGTTATGAGAAAAAGTTTTGACGAGTATCATGTGGACACTTGTAAAACCGATGTGTTCAGATTTAGCTCATCTCGGTCTAAAACAGCTTGTTTCGTTGTTTTAAGCACGAATACATGCTTTTCGCGCAGTTATAGAAGAAAACGTTTTGACGCCTATTAGGGAGACTTGTAAAACCGATGTGTTGTGATTTAGCTCGTTTCGGTCTAAAACAGCTTTTTTCGTTGTATTAAGCAAGAATACATGCTTTTCGCGCTGTTATGAGAGAAAACGTTTTGACGCGTGTCACAGGGACACTTGTAAAACCGATGTGTTCAGATTTAGCTCGTTTCGGTCTAAAACAGCTTGTTTCTTTGTGTTAAGGAAGAATACATGATTTTCGTGCTGTTATAAGAGAAAAAGTTTTGACGCGTGTCACAGGGACACTTGTAAAACCGATGTGTTCAGATTTAGCTCGTTTCGGTCTAAAACAGCTTGTTTCGTTGGATTAGGCACCAATACATGCTTTTCGCGCAGTTTTAAGAGAAAAACTTTTGACGCGCATCACGTGGATACTTGTAAAACCGATGTGTTCAGATATAGCTCGTTTTGGTATAAAACAGCTTGTTTCGTTGTTTTAAGCAAGAATACATGCTTTTCGCGCAGTTATAGAAGGAAATGTTTTGACGCGTATTAGAGACTTGTAAAACCGATGTGTTGTGATTTAGCTCGTTTCGGTCTAAAACAGCTTGTTTCGTTGTTTTAAGCACGAATACATGCTTTTCGCGCAGTTATAGAAGAAAAAGTTTTGACGCTTATTAGAGAGACTTGTAAAACCGATGTGTTGTGATTTAGCTCGTTTCAGTTCAAAACAGCTTGTTTCGTTGTATTAAGCACGAATACATGCTTTTTGCGCAGTTATAAGAGAAAACGTTTTGACGCCTATCACATGCACACTTGTAAAACCGATATGTTCAGATCTAGCTCGTTTTGGTCTAAAACAGCTTGTTTCGTTGTATTAAGCACGAATACATGCTTTTCGCGCAGTTATAAGAGAAAAAGTTTTGACGCGTGTCACAAGGACACTTGTAAAACCGATGTGTTTAGATTTACCTCGTTTCGGTCTAAAACAGCTTGTTTCGTTGGATTAAGCAGGAATACATGCTTTTCGCGCAGTTATAAGAGAAAAAAGTTTTGACGCTTATCACATGGGCACTTGTAA
This sequence comes from Amblyomma americanum, assembly GCF_052857255.1. NCBI lineage: Eukaryota > Metazoa > Arthropoda > Arachnida > Ixodida > Ixodidae > Amblyomma > Amblyomma americanum. The sequence goes on along the minus strand of NW_027526673.1, from coordinate 99,122 downwards.
AACCGATGTGTTCAGATCTAGCTCGTTTTGGTCTAAAACAGCTTGTTTCGTTGTATTAAGCACGAATACAATCTTTTCGCGCAGTTATAAGAGAAAAAGTTTTGACGCGTCAGAGGAAAACTTGTAAAACCGATGTGTTGTGATTTAGCTCGTTTCGGTCTAAAACAGCTTGTTTCGTTGTATTAAGCACGAATACATGCTTTTTGCGCAGTTATAAGAGAAAACTTTTTGACGCGTATCACATGCACACTTGTAAAACCGATATGTTCAGACTTAGCTCGTTTTGGTCTAAAACAGCTTGTTTCGTTGTATTAAGCACGAATACATGCTTTTCGCGCAGTTATAAGAGAAAAAGTTTTGACGCGTGTCACAAGGACACTTGTAAAACCGATGTGTTTAGATTTACCTCGTTTCGGTCTAAAACAGCTTGTTTCGTTGTATTAAGCACGAATACAATCTTTTCGCGCAGTTATAAGAGAAAAAGTTTTGACGCGTTTCACAAGGACGCTTTTAAAACCAATGTTTTCAGATTTAGCTCGTTTCGGTCTAAAACAGCTTGTTTCGTTGTTTTAGGCACTAATACATGCTTTTCGCGCAGTTATAGAAGAAAAAGTTTTGACGCGTATTAGAGGGACACTTGTAAAACCGATGTGTTCAGATTTAGCTCATCTCGGTCTAAAACAGCTTGTTTCGTGGTTTTAAGCACGAATACATGCTTTTCGCGCAGTTATAAGAGAAAAAGTTTTGACGCGTATCAGAGGAACACTTGTAAAACCGATGTGTTGTGATTTACCTCGTTTCGGTCTAAAACAGCTTGTACCGTTGGATTAAGCACGAATACATGCTTTTCGCGCAGTTATAGGAGAAAACGTTTTGACGCGTATCACGTGGATACTTGTAAAACCGATGTGTTGTGATTTAGCTCGTTTCGGTCTAAAACCGCTTGTTTCGATGTTTTAAGCACGAATACATGCTTTTCGCGCAGTTATAGAAGAAAACGTTTTGACGCGTATTAGGGAGACTTGTAAAACCGATGTGTTGTGATTTAGCTCGTTTCGGTCTAAAACAGCTTCTTTCGTTGTATTAAGCACGAATACATGCTTTTCGCGCAGTTATAAGAGAAAAAGTTTTGACGCGTATCAGAGGAAAACGTAAAACCGATGTGTTGTGATTTAGCTCGTTTCGGTCTAAAACAGCTTGTTTCGTTGTATTAAGCACGAATACATGCTTTTCGCGCAGTTATAAGAGAAAAAGTTTTGACGCGTATCAGAGGAACACTCGTAAATCCAATATGTTGTGATTTAGCTCGTTTCGGTCTAAAACAGCTTGCTTCGTTGGATTAATCACGAATACAATCTTTTCGCGCAATTATAAGAGAAAAAGTTTTGACGCGTTTCACAAGGACGCTTTTAAAACCGATGTGTTCAGATTTAGCTCGTTTCGGTCTAAAACAGCTTGTTTCGTTGTATTATACATGCTTTTCACGCAGTTATGAGAGAAAAAGTTTTGACGCGTGTCACAGGGACACTTGTAAAACCTATGCGTTCAGATTTAGCGCGTTTCGGTCTAAAACAGCTTGTTTCGTTGTATTAAGCACGAATACATGCTTTTCGCGCAGTTATAAGAGAAAAAGTTGACGCGTATCATGTGGATACTTGTAAAACCGATGTGTTCAGATTTAGCTCATCTCGGTCTAAAACAGCTTGTTTCGTTGTTTTAAGCATGAATACATGCTTTTCGCGCAGTTATAGAAGAAAACGTTCTGACGCGTATAAGAGAGACTTGTAAAACCGATGTGTTGTGATTTAGCTCGTTTCGGTCTAAAACAGCTTGTTTCGTTGTATTAAGCACGAATGCATGCTTTTCGCGCAGTTATGAGAAAAAGTTTTGACGCGTATCAGAGGAAAACTTGTAAAACCGATGTGTTGTGATTTAGCTCGTTTCGGTCTAAAACAGCTTGTTTCGTTGTATTAAGCAAGAATACATGCTTTTCGCGCTGTTATAAGAGAAAACGTTTTGACGCGTGTCACAGGGACACTTTTAAAACCGATGTGTTCAGATTTAGCTCGTTTCGGTCTAAAACAGCTTGTTTCGTTGTGTTAAGCAAGAATACATGATTTTCGCGCTGTTATAAGAGAAAAAGTTGACGCGTGTCACAGGGACACTTGTAAAACCGATGTGTTCAGATTTAGCTCGTTTCGGTCTAAAGCAGCTTGTTTCGTTGGATTAAGCACGAATACATGCTTTTCGCGCAGTTATAAGAGAAAAAGTTTTGACGCGTATCACGTGGATACTTGTAAAACCGATGTGTTCAGATATAGCTCGTTTTGGTATAAAACAGCTTGTTTCGTTGTTTTAAGCACGAATACATGCTTTTCGCGCAGTTATAAGGAAAAGTTTTGACGCGTATTAGAGACTTGTAAAACCGATGTGTTGTGATTTAGCTCGTTTTGGTCTAAAACAGCTTGTTTCGTTGTTTTAAGCACGAATACATGCTTTTCGCGCAGTTATAGAAGAAAACATTTTGACGCGTATTAGAGAGACGTAAAACCGATGTGTTGTGATTTAGCTCGTTTCGGTCTAAAACCGCTTGTTTCGATGTTTTAAGCACGAATACATGCTTTTCGCGCAGTTATAGAAGAAAACGTTTTGACGCGTATTAGGGAGACTTGTAAAACCGATGTGTTGTGATTTAGCTCGTTTCGGTCTAAAACAGCTTGTTTCGTTGTATTAAGCACGAATACATGCTTTTCGCGCAGTTATAAGAGAAAAAGTTTTGACGCGTATAAGAGGAAAACTTGTAGAACCGATGTGTTGCGATTTACCTCGTTTCGGTCTAAAACAGCTTGTTCCGTTGGATTAAGCACGAATACATGCTTTTCGCGCAGTTATAAGAGAAAACGTTTTGACGCGTATCACGTGGATACTTGTAAAACCGATGTGTTGTGATTTAGCTCGTTTCGGTCTAAAACCGCTTGTTTCGATGTTTTAGGCACTAATACATGCTTTTCGCCCAGTTATAGAAGAAAACGTTTTGACGCGTATTAGGGAGACTTGTAAAACCGATGTGTTGTGATTTAGCTCGTTTCGGTCTAAAACAGCTTGTTTCGTTGTATTAAGCACGAATACATGCTTTTCGCGCAGTTATAAGAGAAAAAGTTTTGACGCGTATCAGAGGAAAACTTGTAAAACCGATGTGTTGTGATTTACCTCGTTTCGGTCTAAAACAGCTTGTTTCGTTGGATTAGGCACGAATACGTGCTTTTCGCGCAGTTATAAGAGAAAAAGTTTTGACGCGTATCACGTGGATACATGTAAAACCGATGTGTTCAGATATAGCTCGTTTTGGTATAAAACAGCTTTTTTCGTTGTTTTAAGCACGAATACATGCTTTTCGCGCAGTTATAGAAGAAAAAGTTTTAACGCGTATTAGAGAGACTTGTAAAACCGATGTGTTGTGATTTAGCTCGTTTCAGTCCAAAACAACTTGTTTCGTTGTATTAAGCACGAATACATGCTTTTTGCGCAGTTATAAGAGAAAACGTTTTGACCCCTATGACATGCACATTTGTAAAACCGATATGTTCAGATCTAGCTCCTTTTGGTCTAAAACAGCTTGTTTCGTTGTATTAAGCACGAATACATGCTTTTCGCGAAGTTATAAGAGAAAAAGTTTTGACGCGTCAGAGGAAAACTTGTAAAGCCGATGTGTTGTGATTTAGCTCGTTTCGGTCTAAAACCGCTTGTTTCGATGTTTTAAGCACTAATACATGCTTTTCGCCCAGTTATAGAAGAAAACGTTTTGACGCGTATTAGGGAGACTTGTAAAACCGATGTGTTGTGATTTAGCTCGTTTCGGTCTAAAACAGCTTGTTTTGTTGTATTAAGCACGAATACATGCTTTTCGCGCAGTTATAAGAGAAAAAGTTTTGACGCGTATTAGAGGAACACTCGTAAATCCAATGTGTTGTGATTTAGCTCGTTTCGGTCTAAAACAGCTTGTTTCGTTGGATTAATCACGAATACATGCTTTTCGCGCAGTTATAAGAGAAAAGGTTTTGACGCGTGTCACAAGGACACTTGTAAAACCGATGTGTTCAGATTTACCTCGTTTCGGTCTAAAACAGCTTGTTTTGTTGGATTAAGCAGGAATACAAGCTTTTCGCGCAGTTATAGGAGAAAAAAATTTTGACGCTTATCACATGGGCACTTGTAAAACCGATGTGCTCAGATCTAGCTCGTTTTGGTCTAAAACAGCTTGTTTCGTTGTATTAAGCACGAATACAATCTTTTCGCGCAGTTATAAGAGAAAAAGTTTTGACGCCTTTCACATGGACGCTTTTAAAACCGATGTGTTCAGATTTAGCTCGTTTCGGTCTAAAACAGCTTGTTTCGTTGTATTATACATGATTTTCACGCAGTTATGAGAGAAAAAGTTTTGACGCGTGTCACAGGGACACTTGTAAAACCTATGCGTTGAGATTTAGCTCGTTTCGGTCTAAAACAGCTTGTTTCGTTGTATTAAGCACGAATACAGGCTTTTCGTGCAGTTATAAGAGAAAAAGTTGACGCGTATCACGTGGATACTTGTAAAACCGATGTGTTCAGATATAGCTCGTTTTGGTATAAAACAGCTTGTTTCGTTGTTTTAAGCACGAATACATGCTTTTCGCGCAGTTATAGAAGAAAAAGTTTTGACGCGTATCAGAGGAACACTTGTAAAACCGATGTGTTGTGATTTAGCTCGTTTCGGACTAAAACAACTTGTTTCGTTGTTTTAAGCACGAATACATGCTTTTCGCGCAGTTATAAGAGAAAAAGTTTTGACGAGTATCATGTGGACACTTGTGAAACCGATGTGTTCAGATTTAGCTCATCTCGGTCTAAAACAGCTTGTTTCGTTGTTTTAAGCACGAATACATGCTTTTCGCGCAGTTATAGAAGAAAACGTTTTGACGCCTATTAGGGAGACTTGCAAAACCGATGTGTTGTGATTTAGCTCGTTTCGGTCTAAAACAGCTTTTTTCGTTGTATTAAGCAAGAATACATGCTTTTCGCGCTGTTATGAGAGAAAACGTTTTGACGCGTGTCACAGGGACACTTGTAAAACCGATGTGTTCAGATTTAGCTCGTTTCGGTCTAAAACAGCTTGTTTCGTTGTGTTAAGGAAGAATACATGATTTTCGTGCTGTTATAAGAGAAAACGTTTTGACGCGTGTCACAGGGACACTTGTAAAACCGATGTGTTCAGATTTAGCTCGTTTCGGTCTAAAACAGCTTGTTTCGTTGGATTAAGCACCAATACATGCTTTTCGCGCAGTTTTAAGAGAAAAACTTTTGATGCGCATCACGTGGATACTTGTAAAACCGATGTGTTCAGATATAGCTCGTTTTGGTATAAAACAGCTTGTTTCGTTGTTTTAAGCACGAATACATGCTTTTCGCGCAGTTATAGAAGAAAAAGTTTTGACGCTTATTAGAGAGACTTGTAAAACCGATGTGTTGTGATTTAGCTCGTTTCAGTCCAAAACAGCTTGTTTCGTTGTATTAAGCACGAATACATGCTTTTTGCGCAGTTATAAGAGAAAACGTTTTGACGCCTATCACATGCACACTTGTAAAACCGATATGTTCAGATCTAGCTCGTTTTGGTCTAAAACAGCTTGTTTCGTTGTATTAAGCACGAATACATGCTTTTCGCGCAGTTATAAGAGAAAACGTTTTGACGCGTGTCACAAGGACACTTGTACAACCGATGTGTTTAGATTTACCTCGTTTCGGTCTAATACAGCTTGTTTCGTTGGATTAAGCAGGAATACATGCTTTTCGCGCAGTTACAAGAGAAAAAAGTTTTGACGCTTATCACATGGGCACCTGAAAAACCGATGTGTTCAGATCTAGCTCGTTTTGGTCTAAAACAGCTTGTTTCGTTGTATTAAGCACGAATACAATCTTTTCGCGCAGTTATAAGAGAAAAAGTTTTGACGCGTCAGAGGAAAACTTGTAAAACCAATGTGTTGTGATTTAGCTCGTTTCGGTCTAAAACAGCTTGTTTCGTTGTATTAAGCACGAATACATGCTTTTTGCGCAGTTATAAGAGAAAACTTTTTGACGCGTATCACATGCACACTTGTAAAACCGATATGTTCAGATCTAGCTCGTTTTGGTCTAAAACAGCTTGTTTCGTTGTATTAAGCACGAATACATGCTTTTCGCGCAGTTATAAGAGAAAAAGTTTTGACGCGTGTCACAAGGACACTTGTAAAACCGATGTGTTTAGATTTACCTCGTTTCGGTCTAAAACAGCTTGTTTCGTTGGATTAAGCAGGAATACATGCTCTTCGCGCTGTTATATGAGAAAAAAGTTTTGATGCTTATCACATGGGCACTTGTAAAACCGATGTGTTCAGATCTAGCTCGTTTTGGTCTAAAACAGCTTGTTTCGTTGTATTAAGCAAGAATACAATCTTTTCGCGCAGTTATAAGAGAAAAAGTTTTGACGCGTTTCACAAGGACGCTTTTAAAACCGATGTTTTCAGATTTAGCTCGTTTCGGTCTAAAACAGCTTGTTTCGTTGTTTTAGGCACTAATACATGCTTTTCGCGCAGTTATAGAAGTAAAAGTTTTGACGCGTATTAGAGGGACACTTGTAAAACCGATGTGTTCAGATTTAGCTCATCTCGGTCTAAAACAGCTTGTTTCGTTGTTTTAAGCACGAATACATGCTTTTCGCGCAGTTATAAGAGAAAAAGTTTTGACGCGTATCAGAGGAACACTTGTAAAACCGGTGTTGTGATTTAGCTCGTATCGGACTAAAACAACTTGTTTCGTTGTTTTATGCACCAATACATGCTTTTCGCGCAGTTTTAAGAGAAAAACTTTTGACGCGCATCACGTGGATACTTGTAAAACCGATGTGTTCAGATATAGCTCGTTTTGGTAAAAAACAGCTTGTTTCGTTGTTTTAAGCACGAATACATGCTTTTCGCGCAGTTATAGAAGGAAATGTTTTGACGCGTATTAGAGACTTGTAAAACCGACGTGTTGTGATTTAGCTCGTTTCAGTCCAAAACAGCTTGTTTCGTTGTATTAAGCACGAATACATGCTTTTTGCGCAGTTATAAGACAAAACGTTTTGACGCCTATCACATGCACACTTGTAAAACCGATATGTTCAGATCTAGCTCGTTTTGGTCTAAAACAGCTTGTTTCGTTGTATTAAGCACGAATACATGCTTTTCGCGAAGTTATAAGAGAAAAAGTTTTGACGCGTCAGAGGAAAACTTGTAAAACCGATGTGTTGTGATTTAGCTCGTTTCGGTCTAAAACAGTTTGTTTCGTTGTATTAGGCACGAATACATGCTTTTTGCGCAGTTATAAGAGAAAAAGTTTTGACGCGTGTCACAAGGACACTTGTAAAACCGATGTGTTTAGATTTACCTCGTTTCGGTCTAAAACAGCTTGTTTCGTTGGATTAAGCAGGAATACATGCTTTTCGCGCAGTTATAAGAGAAAAAAGTTTTGACGCTTATCACATGGGCACTTGTAAAACCGATGTGTTCAGATCTAGCTCGTTTTGGTCTAAAACAGCTTGTTTCGTTGTATTAAGCACGAATACAATCTTTTCGCGCAGTTATAAGAGAAAAAGTTTTGACGCGTTTCACAAGGAAGCTTTTAAAACCGATGTGTTCAGATATAGCTCCTTTTGGTATAAAACAGCTTGTGTCGTTGTTTTAATCAAGAATACATGCTTTTCGCGCAGTTATAAGGAAAAGTTTTGACGCGTATTAGAGAGACGTAAAACCGATGTGTTGTGATTTAGCTCGTTTCGGTCTAAAACCGCTTGTTTCGATGTTTTAAGCACGAATACATGCTTTTCGCGCAGTTATAGAAGAAAACGTTTTGACGCGTATTAGGGAGACTTGTAAAACCGATGTGTTGTGATTTAGCTCGTTTTGGTCTAAAACAGCTTGTTTCGTTGTATTAAGCACGAATACATGCTTTTCGCGCAGTTATAAGAGAAAAAGTTTTGACGCGTATCAGAGGAAAACTTGTAAAACCGATGTGTTGTGATTTACCTCGTTTCGGTCTAAAACAGCTTGTTTCGTTGGATTAAGCACCAATACATGCTTTTCGCTCAGTTTTAAGAGAAAAACTTTTGACGCGCATCACGTGGATACTTGTAAAACCGATGTGTTCAGATATAGCTCCTTTTGGTATAAAACAGCTTGTTTCGTTGTTTTAAGCACGAATACATGCTTTTCGCGCAGTTATAGAAGGAAATGTTTTGACGCGTATTAGAGACTTGTAAACCGATGTGTTGTGATTTAGCTCGTTTCGGTCTAAAACAGCTGGTTTCGTTGTTTTAAGCACGAATACATGCTTTTCACGCAGTTATAGAAGAAAAAGTTTTAACGCTTATTAGAGAGACTTGTAAAACCGATGTGTTGTGATTTAGCTCGTTTCAGTCCAAAACAGCTTGTTTCGTTGTATTAAGCACGAATACATGCTTTTTGCGCAGTTATAAGAGAAAACGTTTTGACGCCTATCACATGCACACTTGTAAAACCGATATGATCAGATCTAGCTCGTTTTGGTCTAAAACAGCTTGTTTCGTTGTATTAAGCACGAATACATGCTTTTTGCGCAGTTATAAGAGAAATCTTTTTGACGCGTATCACATGCACACTTATAAAACCGATATGTTCAGATCTAGCTCGTTTTGGTCTAAAACAGCTTGTTTCGTTGTATTAAGCACGAATACATGCTTTTCGCGCAGTTATAAGAGAAAAAGTTTTGACGCGTATCAGAGGAAAACGTAAAACCGATGTGTTGTGATTTAGCTCGTTTCGGTCTAAAACAGCTTGTTTCGTTGTAATAAGCACGAATACATGCTTTTCGCGCAGTTATAAGAGAAAAAGTTTTGACGCGTATCACGTGGATACTTGTAAAACCGATGTGTTCAGATATAGCTCGTTTTGGTATAAAACAGCTTGTGTCGTTGTTTTAAGCACGAATACATGCTTTTCGCGCAGTTATAAGGAAAAGTTTTGACGCGTATTAGAGAGACGTAAAACCGATGTGTTGTGATTTAGCTCGTTTCGGTCTGAAACCGCTTGTTTCGATGTTTTAAGCACGAATACATGCTTTTCGCGCAGTTATAGAAGAAAACGTTTTGACGCGTATTAGGGAGACTTGTAAAACCGATGTGTTGTGATTTAGCTCGTTTTGGTCTAAAACAGCTTGTTTCGTTGTATTAAGCACGAATACATGCTTTTCGCGCAGTTATAAGAGAAAAAGTTTTGACGCGTATCAGAGGAAAACTTGTAAAACCGATGTGTTGTGATTTACCTCGTTTCGGTCTAAAACAGCTTGTTTCGTTGGATTAAGCACCAATACATGCTTTTCGCGCAGTTTTAAGAGAAAAACTTTTGACGCGCATCACGTGGATACTTGTAAAACCGATGTGTTCAGATATAGCTCCTTTTGGTATAAAACAGCTTGTTTCGTTGTTTTAAGCACCAATACATGCTTTTCGCGCAGTTATAGAAGGAAATGTTTTGACGCGTATTAGAGACTTGTAAAACCGACGTGTTGTGATTTAGCTCGTTTCGGTCTAAAACAACTTGTTTCGTTGTTTTAAGCACGAATACATGCTTTTCGCGCAGTTATAGAAGAAAAAGTTTTGACGCTTATTAGAGAGACTTGTAAAACCGATGTGTTGTGATTTAGCTCGTTTCAGTTCAAAACAGCTTGTTTCGGTGTATTAAGCACGAATACATGCTTTTTACGCAGTTATAAGAGAAAACGTTTTGACGCCTATCACATGCACACTTGTAAAACCGATATGTTCAGATCTAGCTCGTTTTGGTCTAAAACAGCTTGTTTCGTTGTATTAAGCACGAATACATGCTTTTCGCGAAGTTATAAGAGAAAAAGTTTTGACGCGTCAGAGGAAAACTTGTAAAACCGACGTGTTGTGATTTAGCTCGTTTCGGTCTAAAACAACTTGTTTCGTTGTTTTAAGCAAGAATACATGCTTTTCGCGCAGTTATAGAAGAAAAAGTTTTGACGCTTATTAGAGAGACTTGTAAAACCGATGTGTTGTGATTTAGCTCGTTTCAGTTCAAAACAGCTTGTTTCGTTGTATTAAGCACGAATACATGCTTTTTGCGCAGTTATAAGAGAAAACTTTTTGACGCGTATCACATGCACCCTTGTAAAACCGATATGTTCAGATCTAGCTCGTTTTGGTCTAAAACAGCTTGTTTCGTTGTATTAAGCACGAATACAAGGTTTTCGCGCAGTTATAAGAGAAAAACTTTTGACGCGTATCAGAGGAAAACGTAAAACCGATGTGTTGTGATTTAGCTCGTTTCGGTCTAAAACAGCTTGTTTCGTTGTTATAAGAGAAAAAGTTTTGACGCGTGTCACAAGGACACTTGTAAAACCGATGTGTTTAGATTTACCTCGTTTCGGTCTAAAACAGCTTGTTTCGTTGGATTAAGAAGGAATACATGCTTTTCGCGCAGTTATAAGAGAAAAAAGTTTTGACGCTTATCACATGGGCACTTGTAAAACCGATGTGTTCAGATCTAGCTCGTTTTGGTCTAAAACAGCTTGTTTCGTTGTATTAAGCACGAATACAATCTTTTCGCGCAGTTATAAGAGAAAAAGTTTTGACGCGTTTCACAAGGATGCTTTTAAAACCGATGTTTTCAGATTTAGCTCGTTTCGGTCTAAAACAGCTTGTTTCGTTGTTTTAGGCACGAATACATGCTTTTCGCGCAGTTATAGAAGAAAAAGTTTTGACGCGTATTAGAGGGACACTTGTAAAACCGATGTATTCAGATTTAGCTCATCTCGGTCTAAAACAGCTTGTTTCGTTGTTTTAAGCACGAATACATGCTTTTCGCGCAGATAAAAGAGAAAAAGTTTTGACGCGTATCAGAGGAACACTTGTAAAACCGATGTGTTGTGATTTAGCTCGTTTCGGACTAAAACAACTTGTTTCGTTGTTTTAAGCACGAATACATGCTTTTCGCGCAGTTATAAGAGAAAAAGTTTTGACGAGTATCATGTGGACACTTGTAAAACCGATGTGTTCAGATTTAGCTCATCTCGGTCTAAAACAGCTTGTTTCGTTGTTTTAAGCACGAATACATGCTTTTCGCGCAGTTATAAAAGAAAACGTTTTGACGCGTATTAGGGAGACTTGTAAAACCGATGTGTTGTGATTTAGCTCGTTTCGGTCTAAAACAGCTTTTTTCGTTGTATTAAGCAAGAATACATGCTTTTCGCGCTGTTATAAGAGAAAACGTTTTGACGCGTGTCACAGGGACACTTGTAAAACCGATGTGTTCAGATTTAGCTCGTTTCGGTCTAAAACAGCTTGTTTCGTTGGATTAAGCACGAATACATGCTTTTCGCGCAGTTATAAGAGAAAAGGTTTTGACGCGTATCACGTGGATACTTGTAAAACCGATGTGTTCAGATATAGCTCGTTTTGGTATAAAACAGCTTGTTTCGTTGTTTTAAGCACGAACACATGCTTTTCGCGCAGTTATAAGGAAAAGTTTTGACGCGTATTAGAGACTTGTAAAACCGATGTGTTGTGATTTAGCTCGTTTCGGTCTAAAACAGCTTGTTTCGTTGTTTTAAGCAAGAATACATGCTTTTCGCGCAGTTATAGAAGAAAAAGTTTTGACGCGTATTAGAGATACGTAAAACCGATGTGTTGTGATTTAGCTCGTTTCGGTCTAAAACCGCTTGTTTCGATGTTTTAAGCACGAATACATGCTTTTCGCGCAGTTATAGAAGAAAACGTTTTGACGCGTATTAGGGAGACTTGTAAAACCGATGTGTTGTGATTTAGCTCGTTTCGGTCTAAAACAGCTTGTTTCATTGTATTAAGCACGAATACATGCTTTTCGCGCAGTTTTAAGAGAAAAACTTTTGACGCGTATCACGTGGATACTTGTAAAACCGATGTGTTCAGATATAGCTCGTTTTGGTATAAAACAGCTTGTTTCGTTGTTTTAAGCACGAATACATGCTTTTCGCGCAGTTATAGAAGGAAATGTTTTGACGCGTATTAGAGACTTGTAAACCGATGTGTTGTGATTTAGCTCGTTTCGGTCTAAAACAGCTTGTTTCGTTGTTTTAAGCACGAATACATGCTTTTCGCGCAGTTATAGAAGAAAAAGTTTTGACGCTTATTAGAGAGACTTGTAATACCGATGTGTTGTGATTTAGCTCGTTTCAGTCCAAAACAGCTTGTTTCGTTGTATTAAGCACGAATACATGCTTTTTGCGCAGTTATAAGAGAAAACGTTTTGGCGCGTATCACATGCACACTTATAAAACCGATATGTTCAGATCTAGCTCGTTTTGGTCTAAAACAGCTTGTTTCGTTGTATTAAGCACGAATACATGCTTTTCGCGCAGTTATAACAGAAAAAGTTTTGACGCGTATCAGAGCAAAACGTAAAACCGATGTGTTGTGATTTAGCTCGTTTCGGTCTAAAACAGCTTGTTTCGTTGTATTAAGCACGAATACATGCTTTTCGCGCAGTTATAAGAGAAAAAAGTTTTGACGCTTATCACATGGGCACTTGTAAAACCGATGTGTTCAGATCTAGCTCGTTTTGGTCTAAAACAGCTTGTTTCGTTGTATTAAGCACGAATACAATCTTTTCGCGCAGTTATAAGAGAAAAAGTTTTGACGCGTTTCACAAGGACGCTTTTAAAACCGATGTGTTCAGATTTAGCTCGTTTCGGTCTAAAACAGCTTGTTTCGTTGTATTATACATGCTTTTCACGCAGTGTTGAGAGAAAAAGATTTGACGCGTGTCGCAGGGACACTTGTAAAACCTATGTGTTCAGATTTAGCTCGTTTCGGTCTAAAACAGCTTGTTTCGTTGTATTAAGCACGAGTACATGCTTTTCGCGCAGTTATAAGAGAAAAAGTTGACGCGTATCACGTGGATACTTGTAAAACCGATGTGTTCAGATTTAGCTCATCTCGGTCTAAAACAGCTTGTTTCGTTGTTTTAGGCACGAATACATGCTTTTTGCGCAGTTATAGAAGAAAACGTTTTGACGCGTTTTAGGGAGACTTGTAAAACCGATGTGTTGTGATTTAGCTCGTTTCGGTCTAAAACAGCTTGTTTCGTTGTATTAAGCACGAATACATGCTTTTCGCGCAGTTATAAGAGAAAACGTTTTGACGCGTATTAGAGGAAAACTTGTAAAACCGATGTGTTGTGATTTAGCTCGTTTCGGTCTAAAACAGCTTGTGTCGTTGTATTAAGCAAGAATACATGCTTTTCGCGCTGTTATAAGAGAAAACGTTTTGACGCGTGTCACAGGGACACTTGTGAAACCGATGTGTTCAGATTTAGCTCGTTTCGGTCTAAAACAGCTTGTTTCGTTGTGTTAAGCAAGAATACATGATTTTCGCGCTGTTATAAGAGAAAAAGTTTTGACGCGTGTCACAGGGACACTTGTAAAACCGATGTGTTCAGATTTAGCTCGTTTCGGTCTAAAACAGCTTGTTTCGTTGTTTTAGGCACGAATACATGCTTTTCGCGCAGTTATAGAAGGAAAAGTTTTGACGCCTATTAGAGACTTGTAAAACCGATGCGTTGTGATTTAGCTCGTTTCGGTCTAAAAGAGCTTGTTTCGTTGTTTTAAGCACGAATACATGCTATTCGCGCAGTTATAGAAGAAAAAGTTTTGACGCGTGCCACAAGGACGCTTGTAAAACCGATGTGTTCAGATTTACCTCGTTTCGGTCTAAAACAGCTTGTTTCGTTGGATTAGGCAGGAATACATGCTTTTCGCGCAGTTATAAGAGAAAAAAGTTTTGACGCTTATCACATGGGCACATGTAAAACCGATGTGTTCAGATCTAGCTCGTTTTGGTCTAAAACAGCTTGTTTCATTGTATTAAGCACGAATACAATCTTTTCGCGCAGTTATAAGAGAAAAAGTTTTGACGCGTTTCACATGGACGCTTTTAAAACCGATGTGTTCAGATTTACCTCGGTTCGGTCTAAAACAGCTTGTTTCGTTGGATTAAGCAGGAATACATGCTTTTCGCGCAGTTATAAGAGAAAAAAGTTTTGACGCTTATCACATGGGCACTTGTAAAACCGATGTGTTCAGATCTAGCTCGTTTTGGTCTAAAACAGCTTCTTTCGTTGTATTAAGCACGAATACAATCTTTTCGCGCAGTTATAAGAGAAAAAGTTTTGACGCGTTTCACATGGACGCTTTTAAAACCGATGTGTTCAGATTTAGCTCGTTTCGGTCTAAAACAGCTTGTTTCGTTGTATTATACATGCTTTTTACCCAGTTATGAGAGAAAAAGTTTTGACACGTGTCACAGGGACACTTGTAAAACCTGTGCGTTCAGATTTAGCTCGTTTCGGTCTAAAACAGCTTGTTTCGTTGTATTAAGCACGAATACATGCTTTTCGCGCAGTTATAAGAGAAAAATATGACGCGTATCACGTGTATACTTGTAAAACCGATGTGTGCAGATATAGCTCGTTTTGGTATAAAACAGCTTGTTTCGTTGTTTCAAGCACGAATACATGCTTTTCGCGCAGTTATAGAAGAAAAAGTTTTGACGCGTATTAGAGGGACACTTGTAAAACCGATGTGTTCAGATTTAGCTCGTTTCGGTCTAAAACAGCTTGTTTCGTTCTATTAAGCACGAATACATGCTTTTCGCGCAGTTATAAGAGAAAAAGTTTTGACGCGTATCAGAGGAAAACTTGTAAAACCGATGTGTTGTTATTTACCTCGTTTCGGTCTAAAACAGCTTGTTTCGTTGGATTAAGTACGAATACATGCTTTTTGCGCAGTTATAAGAGAAAAAGTTTTGACGCGTATCAGAGGAACACTCGTAAAACCAATGTGTTGTGATTTAGCTCGTTTCGGTCTAAAACAGCTTGTTTTGTTGTTTTAAGCACGAATACATGCTTTTCGCGCAGTTATAGAAGAAAACGTTTTGACGCGTATTAGGGAGACTTGTAAAACCGATGTGTTGTGATTTAGCTCGTTTCGGTCTAAAACAGCTTGTTTCGTTGTATTAAGCACGAATACATGCTTTTCGCGCAGTTATAAGAGAAAAAGTTTGGACGCGTATCAGAGGAAAACTTGTAAAACCGATGTGTCGAGATTTAGCTCGTTTCGGTCTAAAAACGCTTGTTTCGTTGTATTAAGCTAGAATACATGCTTTTCGCGCTGTTATAAGAGAAAACGTTTTGATGCGTGTCACAGGGACACTTGTAAAACCTATGTGTTCAGATTTAGCTCGTTTCGGTCTAAAACAGCTTGTTTCGTTGGATTAAGCACGAATACATGCTTTTCGCGCAGTTATAAGAGAAAAAGTTTTGACGCGTATCACGTGGAACTTGTAAAACCGATGTGTTCAGATATAGCTCGTTTTGGTATAAAACAACTTGTTTCGTTGTTTTAAGCACGAATACATGCTTTTCGCGCAGTTATAGAAGGAAACGTTTTGACGCGTATTAGAGACTTGTAAAACCGATGCGTTGTGATTTAGCTCGTTTCGGTCTAAAAGAGCTTGTTTCGTTGTTTTAAGCACGAATACATGCTTTTCGCGCAGTTATAGAAGAAAAAGTTTTGACGCGTATTAGAGAGACCTGTAAAACCGATGTGTTGTGATTTAGATCGTTTCTGTCTAAAACAGCTTGTTTCGTTGTATTAATCACGAATACATGCTTTTCGCGCAGTTATAAGAGAAAAAGTTTTGACGCGTGTCACAAGGACACTTGTAAAACCGATGTGTTCAGATTTACCTCGTTTCGGTCTAAAACAGCTTGTTTCGTTGGATTAAGCAGGAATACATGCTTTTCGCGCAGTTATAAGAGAAAAAAGTTTTGAAGCTTATTACATGGGCACTTGTAAAACCGATGTGTTCAGATCTAGCTCGTTTTGGTCTAAAACAGCTTGTTTCGTTGTATTAAGCACGAATACAATCTTTTCGCGCAGTTATAAGAGAAAAAGTTTTGACGCGTTTCACATGGACGCTTTTAAAACCGATGTGTTCAGATTTACCTCGGTTCGGTCTAAAACAGCTTGTTTCGTTGGATTAGGCAGGAATACATGCTTTTCGCGCAGTTATAAGAGAAAAAAGTTTTGACGCTTATCACATGGGCACTTGTAAAACCGATGTGTTCAGATCTAGCTCGTTTTGGTCTAAAACAGCTTGTTTCGTTGTATTAAGCACGAATACAATCTTTTCGCGCAGTTATAAGAGAAAAAGTTTTGACGCGTTTCACATGGACGCTTTTAAAACCGATGTGTTCAGATTTAGCTCGTTTCGGTCTAAAACAGCTTGTTTCGTTGTATTATACATGCTTTTCACCCAGTTATGAGAGAAAAAGTTTTGACTCGTGTCACAGAGACACTTGTAAAACCTGTGCGTTCAGATTTAGCTCGTTTTGGTCTAAAACAGCTTGTTTCGTTGTATTAAGCACGAATACATGCTTTTCGCGCAGTTATAAGAGAAAAATATGACGCGTATCACGTGGATACTTGTAAAACCGATGTGTGCAGATATAGCTCGTTTTGGTATAAAACAGCTTGTTTCGTTGTTTTAAGCACGAATACATGCTTTTCGCGCAGTTATAGAAGAAAAAGTTTTGACGCGTATTAGAGGGACACTTGTAAAACCGATGTGTTCAGATTTAGCTCGTTTCGGTCCAAAACAGCTTGTTTCGTTCTATTAAGCACGAATACATGCTTTTCGCGCAGTTATAAGAGAAAAAGATTTGACGCGTATCGGAGGAACACTCGTAAAACCAATGTGTTGTGATTTAGCTCGTTTCGGTCTAAAACAGCTTGTTTTGTTGTTTTAAGCACGAATACATGCTTTTCGCGCAGTTATAGAAGAAAACGTTTTGACGCGTATTAGGGAGACTTGTAAAACCGATGTGTTGTGATTTAGCTCGTTTCGGTCTAAAACAGCTTGTTTCGTTGTATTAAGCACGAATACATGCTTTTCGCGCAGTTATAAGAGAAAAAGTTTTGACGCGTATCAGAGGAAAACGTAAAACCGATGTGTTGTGATTTAGCTCGTTTCGGTCTAAAACAGCTTGTTTCGTTGTTATAAGAGAAAAAGTTTTGACGCGTGTCACAAGGACACTTGTAAAACCGATGTGTTTAGATTTACCTCGTTTCGGTCTAAAACAGCTTGTTTCGTTGGATTAAGCAGGAATACATGCTTTTCGCGCAGTTATAAGAGAAAAAAGTTTTGACGCTTATCACATGGGCACTTGTAAAACCGATGTGTTCAGATCTAGCTCGTTTTGGTCTAAAACAGCTTGTTTCGTTGTATTAAGCACGAATACAATCTTTTCGCGCAGTTATAAGAGAAAAAGTTTTGACGCGTTTCACAAGGACGCTTTTAAAACCGATGTTTTCAGATTTAGCTCGTTTCGGTCTAGAACAGCTTGTTTCGTTGTTTTAGGCACGAATACATGCTTTTCGCGCAGTTATAGAAGAAAAAGTTTTGACGCGTATTAGAGGGACACTTGTAAAACCGATGTATTCAGATTTAGCTCATCTCGGTCTAAAACAGCTTGTTTCGTTGTTTTAAGCACGAATACATGCTTTTCGCGCAGATATAAGAGAAAAAGTTTTGACGCGTATCAGAGGAACACTTGTAAAACCGATGTGTTGTGATCTAGCTCGTTTCGGACTAAAACAACTTGTTTCGTTGTTTTAAGCACGAATACATGCTTTTCGCGCAGTTATAAGAGAAAGTTTTGACGAGTATCATGTGGACACTTGTAAAACCGATGTGTTCAGATTTAGCTCATCTCGGTCTAAAACAGCTTGTTTCGTTGTTTTAAGCACGAATACATGCTTTTCGCGCAGTTATAGAAGAAAACGTTTTGACGCGTATTAGGGAGACTTGTAAAACCGATGTGTTGTGATTTAGCTCGTTTCGGTCTAAAACAGCTTTTTTCGTTGTATTAAGCAAGAATACATGCTTTTCGCGCTGTTATAAGAGAAAACGTTTTGACGCGTGTCACAGGGACACTTGTAAAACCGATGTGTTCAGATTTAGCTCGTTTCGGTCTAAAACAGCTTGTTTCCTTGGATTAAGCACGAATACATGCTTTTCGCGCAGTTATAAGAGAAAAAGTTTTGACGCGTATCACGTGGATACTTGTAAAACCGATGTGTTCAGATATAGCTTGTTTTGGTATAAAACAGCTTGTGTCGTTGTTTTAAGCACGAATACATGCTTTTCGCGCAGTTATAAGGAAAAGTTTTGACGCGTATTAGAGAGACGTAAAACCGATGTGTTGTGATTTAGCTCGTTTCGGTCTGAAACCGCTTGTTTCGATGTTTTAAGCACGAATACATGCTTTTCGCGCAGTTATAGAAGAAAACGTTTTGACGCGTATTAGGGAGACTTGTAAAACCGATGTGTTGTGATTTAGCTCGTTTTGGTCTAAAACAGCTTGTTTCGTTGTATTAAGCACGAATACATGCTTTTCGCGCAGTTATAAGAGAAAACGTTTTGACGCGTATCAGAGGAAAACTTGTAAAACCGATGTGTTGTGATTTACCTCGTTTCGGTCTAAAACAGCTTGTTTCGTTGGATTAAGCACCAATACATGCTTTTCGCGCAGTTTTAAGAGAAAAACTTTTGACGCGCATCACGTGGATACTTGTAAAACCGATGTGTTCAGATATAGCTCCTTTTGGTATAAAACAGCTTGTTTCGTTGTTTTAAGCACCGATACATGCTTTTCGCGCAGTTATAGAAGGAAATGTTTTGACGCGTATTAGAGACTTGTAAAACCGATGTGTTGTGATTTAGCTCGTTTCGGTCTAAAACAACTTGTTTCGTTGTTTTAAGCACGAATACATGCTTTTCGCGCAGTTATAGAAGAAAAAGTTTTGACGCTTATTAGAGAGACTTGTAAAACCGATGTGTTGTGATTTAGCTCGTTTCAGTTCAAAACAGCTTGTTTCGTTGTATTAAGCACGAATACATGCTTTTTACGCAGTTATAAGAGAAAACGTTTTGACGCCTATCACATGCACACTTGTAAAACCGATATGTTCAGATCTAGCTCGTTTTGGTCTAAAACAGCTTGTTTCGTTGTATTAAGCACGAATACATGCTTTTCGCGAAGATATAAGAGAAAAAGTTTTGACGCGTGAGAGGAAAACTTGTAAAACCGATGTGTTGTGATTTAGCTCGTTTCGGTCTAAAACAGCTTGTTTCGTTGTATTAAGCACGAATACATGCTTTTTGCGCAGTTATAAGAGAAAACTTTTTGACGCGTGTCACAAGGACACTTGTAAAACCGATGTGTTTAGATTTACCTCGTTTCGGTCTAAAACAGCTTGTTTCGTTGGATTAAGCAGGAATACATGCTTTTCGCGCAGTTATAGGAGAAAAAAGTTTTGACGCTTATCACATGGGCACTTGTAAAACCGATGTGTTCAGATCTAGCTCGTTTTGGTCTAAAACAGCTTGTTTCGTTGTATTAAGCACGAATACAATCTTTTCGCGCAGTTATAAGAGAAAAAGTTTTGACGCGTTTCACAAGGATGCTTTTAAAACCGATGTTTTCAGATTTAGCTCGTTTCGGTCTAAAACAGCTTGTTTCGTTGTTTTAGGCACGAATACATGCTTTTCGCGCAGTTATAGAAGAAAAAGTTTTGACGCGTATTAGAGGGACACTTGTAAAACCGATGTATTCAGATTTAGCTCATCTCGGTCTAAAACAGCTTGTTTCGTTGTTTTAAGCACGAATACATGCTTTTCGCGCAGATATAAGAGAAAAAGTTTTGACGCGTATCAGAGGAACACTTGTAAAACCGATGTGTTGTGATTTAGCTCGTTTCGGACTAAAACAACTTGTTTCGTTGTTTTAAGCACGAATACATGCTTTTCGCGCAGTTATAAGAGAAAAAGTTTTGACGAGTATCATGTGGACACTTGTAAAACCGATGTGTTCAGATTTAGCTCATCTCGGTCTAAAACAGCTTGTTTCGTTGTTTTAAGCACGAATACATGCTTTTCGCGCAGTTATAAAAGAAAACGTTTTGACGCGTATTAGGGAGACTTGTAAAACCGATGTGTTGTGATTTAGCTCGTTTCGGTCTAAAACAGCTTTTGTCGTTGTATTAAGCAAGAATACATGCTTTTCGCGCTGTTATAAGAGAAAACGTTTTGACGCGTGTCACAGGGACACTTGTAAAACCGATGTGTTCAGATTTAGCTCGTTTCGGTCTAAAACAGCTTGTTTCGTTGGATTAAGCACGAATACATGCTTTTCGCGCAGTTATAAGAGAAAAAGTTTTGACGCGTATCACGTGGATACTTGTAAAACCGATGTGTTCAGATATAGCTCGTTTTGGTATAAAACAGCTTGTTTCGTTGTTTTAAGCACGAATACATGCTTTTCGCGCAGTTATAAGGAAAAGTTTTGACGCGTATTAGAGACTTGTAAAACCGATGTGTTGTGATTTAGCTCGTTTCGGTCTAAAACAGCTTGTTTCGTTGTTTTAAGCAAGAATACATGCTTTTCGCGCAGTTATAGAAGAAAAAGTTTTGACGCGTATTAGAGATACGTAAAACCGATGTGTTGTGATTTAGCTCGTTTCGGTCTAAAACCGCTTGTTTCGATGTTTTAAGCACGAATACATGCTTTTCGCGCAGTTATAGAAGAAAACGTTTTGACGCGTATTAGGGAGACTTGTAAAACCGATGTGTTGTGATTTAGCTCGTTTCGGTCTAAAACAGCTTGTTTCGTTGTATTAAGCACGAATACATGCTTTTTGCGCAGTTATAAGAGAAAACGTTTTGACGCCTATCACATGCACACTTGTAAAACCGATATGATCAGATCTAGCTCGTTTTGGTCTAAAACAGCTTGTTTCGTTGTATTAAGCACGAATACATGCTTTTTGCGCAGTTATAAGAGAAAACTTTTTGGCGCGTATCACATGCACACTTATAAAACCGATATGTTCAGATCTAGCTCGTTTTGGTCTAAAACAGCTTGTTTCGTTGTATTAAGCACGAATACATGCTTTTCGCGCAGTTATAACAGAAAAAGTTTTGACGCGTATCAGAGCAAAACGTAAAACCGATGTGTTGTGATTTAGCTCGTTTCGGTCTAAAACAGCTTGTTTCGTTGTATTAAGCACGAATACATGCTTTTCGCGCAGTTATAAGAGAAAAAAGTTTTGACGCTTATCACATGGGCACTTGTAAAGCCGATGTGTTCAGATCTAGCTCGTTTTGGTCTAAAACAGCTTGTTTCGTTGTATTAAGCACGAATACAATCTTTTCGCGCAGTTATAAGAGAAAAAGTTTTGACGCGTTTCACAAGGACGCTTTTAAAACCGATGTGTTCAGATTTAGCTCGTTTCGGTCTAAAACAGCTTGTTTCGTTGTATTATACATGCTTTTCACGCAGTGTTGAGAGAAAAAGATTTGACGCGTGTCGCAGGGACACTTGTAAAACCTATGTGTTCAGATTTAACTCGTTTCGGTCTAAAACAGCTTGTTTCGTTGTATTAAGCACGAGTACATGCTTTTCGCGCAGTTATAAGAGAAAAAGTTGACGCGTATCACGTGGATACTTGTAAAACCGATGTTTTCAGATTTAGCTCATCTCGGTCTAAAACAGCTTGTTTCGTTGTTTTAGGCACGAATACATGCTTTTTGCGCAGTTATAGAAGAAAACGTTTTGACGCGTATTAGGGAGACTTGTAAAACCGATGTGTTGTGATTTAGCTCGTTTCGGTCTAAAACAGCTTGTTTCGTTGTTTTAAGCACGAATACATGCTTTTCGCGCAGTTATAGAAGGAAAAGTTTTGACGCCTATTAGAGACTTGTAAAACCGATGCGTTGTGATTTAGCTCGTTTCGGTCTAAAAGAGCTTGTTTCGTTGTTTTAAGCACGAATGCATGCTATTCGCGCAGTTATAGAAGAAAAAGTTTTGACGCGTATTAGAGAGACTTGTAAAACCGATGTGTTGTGATTTAGCTCGTTTCTGTCTAAAACAGCTTGTTTCGTTGTATTAAGCACGAATACATGCTTTTTGCGCAGTTATAAGAGAAAACGTTTTGACGCGTATCACATGCACACTTGTAAAACCGATATGTTCAGATCTAGCTCGTTTTGGTCTAAAACAGCTTGTTTCGTTGTATTAAGCACGAATACATGCTTTTCGCGCAGTTATAAGAGAAAAAGTTTTGACGCGTGCCACAAGGACACTTGTAAAACTGATGTGTTCAGATTTACCTCGTTTCGGTCTAAAACAGCTTGTTTCGTTGGATTAAGCAGGAATACATGCTTTTCGCGCAGTTATAAGAGAAAAAAGTTTTGACGCTTATCACATGGGCACTTGTAAAACCGATGTGTTCAGATCTAGCTCGTTTTGGTCTAAAACAGCTTGTTTCGTTGTATTAAGCACGAATACAATCTTTTCGCGCAGTTATAAGAGAAAAAGTTTTGACGCGTTTCACATGGACGCTTTTAAAACCGATGTGTTCAGATTTACCTCGGTTCGGTCTAAAACAGCTTGTTTCGTTGGATTAGGCAGGAATACATGCTTTTCGCGCAGTTATCAGAGAAAAAAGTTTTGACGCTTATCACATGGGCACTTGTAAAACCGATGTGTTCAGATCATGCTCGTTTTGGTCTAAAACAGCTTCTTTCGTTGTATTAGGCACGAATACAATCTTTTCGCGCAGTTATAAGAGAAAAAGTTTTGACGCGTTTCACATGGACGCTTTTAAAACCGATGTGTTCAGATTTAGCTCGTTTCGGTCTAAAACAGCTTGTTTCGTTGTATTATACATGCTTTTCAACCAGTTATGAGAGAAAAAGTTTTGACGCGTGTCACAGGGACACTTGTAAAACCTGTGCGTTCAGATTTAGCTCGTTTCGGTCTAAAACAGCTTGTTTCGTTGTATTAAGCACGAATACATGCTTTTCGCGCAGTTATAAGAGAAAAATATGACGCGTATCACGTGTATACTTGTAAAACCGATGTGTGCAGATATAGCTCGTTTTGGTATAAAACAGCTTGTTTCGTTGTTTTAAGCACGAATACATGCTTTTCGCGCAGTTATAGAAGAAAAAGTTTTGACGCGTATTAGAGGGACACTTGTAAAGCCGATGTGTTCAGATTTAGCTCGTTTCGGTCTAAAACAGCTTGTTTCGTTCTATTAAGCACGAATACATGCTTTTCGCGCAGTTATAAGAGAAAAAGTTTTGACGCGTATCAGAGGAAAACTTGTAAAACCGATGTGTTGTTATTTACCTCGTTTCGGTCTAAAACAGCTTGTTTCGTTGGATTAAGTACGAATACATGCTTTTCGCGCAGTTATAAGAGAAAAAGTTTTGACGCGTATCAGAGGAACACTCGTAAAACCAATGTGTTGTGATTTAGCTCGTTTCGGTCTAAAACAGCTTGTTTTGTTGTTTTAAGCACGAATACATGCTTTTCGCGCAGTTATAGAAGAAAACGTTTTGACGCGTATTAGGGAGACTTGTAAAACCGATGTGTTGTGATTTAGCTCGTTTCGGTCTAAAACAGCTTGTTTTGTTGTATTAAGCACGAATACATGCTTTTCGCGCAGTTATAAGAGAAAAAGTTTGGACGCGTATCAGAGGAAAACTTGTAAAACCGATGTGTCGAGATTTAGCTCGTTTCGGTCTAAAAACGCTTGTTTCGTTGTATTAAGCTAGAATACATGCTTTTCGCGCTGTTATAAGAGAAAACGTTTTGATGCGTGTCACAGGGACACTTGTAAAACCTATGTGTTCAGATTTAGCTCGTTTCGGTCTAAAACAGCTTGTTTCGTTGGATTAAGCACGAATACATGCTTTTCGCGCAGTTATAAGAGAAAAAGTTTTGACGCGTATCACGTGGAACTTGTAAAACCGATGTGTTCAGATATAGCTCGTTTTGGTATAAAACAACTTGTTTCGTTGTTTTAAGCACGAATACATGCTTTTCGCGCAGTTATAGAAGGAAACGTTTTGACGCGTATTAGAGACTTGTAAAACCGATGCGTTGTGATTTAGCTCGTTTCGGTCTAAAAGAGCTTGTTTCGTTGTTTTAAGCACGAATACATGCTTTTCGCGCAGTTATAGAAGAAAAAGTTTTGACGCGTATTAGAGAGACCTGTAAAACCGATGTGTTGTGATTTAGATCGTTTCTGTCTAAAACAGCTTGTTTCGTTGTATTAAGCACGAATACATGCTTTTTGCGCAGTTATAAGAGAAAACGTTTTGACGCGTATCATATGCACACTTGTAAAACCGATATGTTCAGATCTAGCTTGTTTTTGTCTAAAACAGCTTGTTTTGTTGCATTAAGCACGAATACATGCTTTTCGCGCCGTTATAAGAGAAAAAGTTTTGACGCGTATCAGAGGAACACTCGTAAAACCAATGTGTTGTGATTTAGATCGTTTCGGTCTAAAACAGCTTGTTTCGTTGGATTAATCACGAATACATGCTTTTCGCGCAGTTATAAGAGAAAAAGTTTTGACGCGTGTCACAAGGACACTTGTAAAACCGATGTGTTCAGATTTACCTCGTTTCGGTCTAAAACAGCTTGTTTCGTTGGATTAAGCAGGAATACATGCTTTTCGCGCAGTTATAAGAGAAAAAAGTTTTGAAGCTTATCACATGGGCACTTGTAAAACCGATGTGTTCAGATCTAGCTCGTTTTGGTCTAAAACAGCTTGTTTCGTTGTATTAAGCACGAATACAATCTTTTCGCGCAGTTATAAGAGAAAAAGTTTTGACGCGTTTCACATGGACGCTTTTAAAACCGATGTGTTCAGATTTACCTCGGTTCGGTCTAAAACAGCTTGTTTCGTTGGATTAGGCAGGAATACATGCTTTTCGCGCAGTTATAAGAGAAAAAAGTTTTGACGCTTATCACATGGACACTTGTAAAACCGATGTGTTCAGATCTAGCTCGTTTTGGTCTAAAACAGCTTGTTTCGTTGTATTAAGCACGAATACAATCTTTTCGCGCAGTTTTAAGAGAAAAAGTTTTGACGCGTTTCACATGGACGCTTTTAAAACCGATGTGTTCAGATTTAGCTCGTTTCGGTCTAAAACAGCTTGTTTCGTTGTATTATACATGCTTTTCACCCAGTTATGAGAGAAAAAGTTTTGACTCGTGTCACAGAGACACTTGTAAAACCTGTGCGTTCAGATTTAGCTCGTTTCGGTCTAAAACAGCTTGTTTCGTTGTATTAAGCACGAATACATGCTTTTCGCGCAGTTATAAGAGAAAAATATGACGCGTATCACGTGGATACTTGTAAAACCGATGTGTGCAGATATAGCTCGTTTTGGTATAAAACAGCTTGTTTCGTTGTTTTAAGCACGAATACATGCTTTTCGCGCAGTTATAGAAGAAAAAGTTTTGACGCGTATTAGAGGGACACTTGTAAAACCGATGTGTTCAGATTTAGCTCGTTTCGGTCTAAAACAGCTTGTTTCGTTCTATTAAGCACGAATACATGCTTTTCGCGCAGTTATAAGAGAAAAAGTTTTGACGCGTATCAGAGGAAAACTTGTAAAACCGGTGTGTTGTGATTTACCTCGTTTCGGTCTAAAACAGCTTGTTTCGTTGGATTAAGTACGAATACATGCTTTTCGCGCAGTTATAAGAGAAAAAGATTTGACGCGTATCGGAGGAACACTCGTAAAACCAATGTGTTGTGATTTAGCTCGTTTCGGTCTAAAACAGCTTGTTTTGTTGTTTTAAGCACGAATACATGCTTTTCGCGCAGTTATAGAAGAAAACGTTTTGACGCGTATTAGGGAGACTTGTAAAACCGATGTGTTGTGATTTAGCTCGTTTCGGTCTAAAACAGCTTGTTTCGTTGTATTAAGCACGAATACATGCTTTTCGCGCAGTTATAAGAGAAAAAGTTTTGACGCGTATCAGAGGAAAACTTGTAAAACCGATGTGTCGTGATTTAGCTCGTTTCGGTCTAAAAACGCTTGTTTCGTTGTATTAAGCTAGAATACATGCTTTTCGAGCTGTTATAAGAGAAAACGTTTTGATGCGTGTCACAGGGACACTTGTAAAACCGATGTGTTCAGATTTAGCTCGTTTCGGTCTAAAACAGCTTGTTTCGTTGTGTTAAGCAAGAATACATGATTTTCCCGCTGTTATAAGAGAAAACGTTTTGACGCGTGTCACAGGGACACTTGTAAAACCGATGTGTTCAGATTTAGCTCGTTTTGGTCTAAAACAGCTTGTTTCGTTGGATTAAGCACGAATACATGCTTTTCGCGCAGTTATAAGAGAAAAAGTTTTGACGCGTATCACGTGGATACTTGTAAAACCGATGTGTTCAGATATAGCTCGTTTTGGTATAAAACAACTTGTTTCGTTGTTTTAAGCACGAATACATGCTTTTCGCGCAGTTATAGAAGGAAAAGTTTTGACGCGTATTAGAGACTTGTAAAACCGATGCGTTGTGATTTAGCTCGTTTCGGTCTAAAAGAGCTTGTTTCGTTGTATAAGCACGAATACATGCTTTTCGTGCAGTTATAGAAGAAAAAGTTTTGACGCGTATTAGAGAGACCTGTAAATCCGATGTGTTGTGATTAAGCTCGTTTCTGTCTAAAACAGCTTGTTTCGTTGTATTAAGCACGAATACATGCTTTTTGCGCAGTTATAAGAGAAAACGTTTTGACGCGTACCACATGCACACTTGTAAAACCGATATGTTCAGATCTAGCTCGTTTTGGTCTAAAACAGCTTGTTTCGTTGCATTAAGCACGAATACATGCTTTTCGCGCCGTTATAAGAGAAAAAGTTTTGACGCGTATCAGAGGAAAACTTGTAAAACCGATGTGTTGTGATTTAGCTCGTTTCGGTCTAGAACAGCTTGTTTCGTTGGATTAAGTACGAATACATGCTTTTCGCGCAGTTATAAGAGAAAAAGTTTTGACGCGTATCAGAGGAACACTCCTAAAACCAATGTGTTGTGATTTACCTTGTTTCGGTTTAAAACAGATTTTTTCGTTGGATTAAGCAGGAATACATGCTTTTCGCGCAGTTATAAGAGAAAAAAGTTTTGACGCTTATCACATGGGCACTTGTAAAACCGATGTGTTCAGATCTAGCTCGTTTTGGTCTAAAACAGCTTGTTTCGTTGTATTAAGCACGAATACAATCTTTTCGCGCAGTTATAAGAGAAAAAGTTTTGACGCGTTTCACATGGACGCTTTTAAAACCGATGTGTTCAGATTTAGCTCGTTTCGGTCTAAAACAGCTTGTTTCGTTGTATTATACATGCTTTTCACGCAGTTATGAGAGAAAAAGATTTGACGCGTGTCACAGGGACACTTGTAAAACCTATGCGTTCAGATTTAGCTCGTTTCAGTCTAAAACAGCTTGTTTCGTTGTATTAAGCACGAATACATGCTTTTCGCGCAATTATAAGAGAAAAAGTTGACGCGTATCACGTGGATACTTGTAAAACCGATGTGTTCAGATATAGCTCGTTGTGGTATAAAACAGCTTGTTTCGTTGTTTTAAGCACGAATACATGCTTTTCGCGCAGTTATAGAAGAAAACGTTTTGACGCCTATTAGGGAGACGTAAAATCGATGTGTTGTGATTTAGCTCGTTTCGGTCTAAAACAGCTTGTTTCGTTGTATTAAGCACGAATACATGCTTTTCGCGCAGTTATAAGAGAAAAATATGACGCGTATCACGTGGATACTTGTAAAACCGATGTGTGCAGATATAGCTCGTTTTGGTATAAAACAGCTTGTTTCGTTGTTTTAAGCACGAATACATGCTTTTCGCGCAGTTATAGAAGAAAACGTTTTGACGCGTATTAGGGAGACTTGTAAAACCGATGTGTTGTGATTTAGCTCGTTTCGGTCTAAAACAGCTTGTTTCGTTGTATTAAGCACGAATACATGCTTTTCGCGCAGTTATAAGAGAAAAAGTTTTGACGCGTATCAGAGGAAAACTTGTAAAACCGATGTGTTCAGATTTAGCTCGTTTCGGTCTAAAACAGCTTGTTTCGTTGTGTTAAGCAAGAATACATGATTTTCCCGCTGTTATAAGAGAAAACGTTTTTACGCGTGTCACAGGGACACTTGTAAAACCGATGTGTTCAGATTTAGCTCGTTTCGGTCTAAAACAGCTTGTTTCGTTGGATTAAGCACGAATACATGCTTTTCGCGCAGTTATAAGAGAAAAAGTTTTGACGCGTATCACGTGGATACTTGTAAAATCGATGTGTTCAGATATAGCTCGTTTTGGTATAAAACAACTTGTTTCGTTGTTTTAAGCACGAATACATGCTTTTCGCGCAGTTATAGAAGGAAAAGTTTTGACGCGTATTAGAGACTTGTAAAACCGATGCGTTGTGATTTAGCTCGTTTCGGTCTAAAACAGCTTGTTTTGTTGTTTTAAGCACGAATACATGCTTTTCGCGCAGTTATAGAAGAAAACGTTTTGACGCGTATTAGGGAGACTTGTAAAACCGATGTGTTGTGATTTAGCTCGTTTCGGTCTAAAACAGCTTGTTTCGTTGTATTAAGCACGAATACATGCTTTTCGCGCAGTTATAAGAGAAAAAGTTTTGACGCGTATCAGAGGAAAACTTGTAAAACCGATGTGTCGTGATTTAGCTCGTTTCGGCCTAAAAACGCTTGTTTCGTTGTATTAAGCTAGAATACATGTTTTTTGCGTTGTTATAAGAGAAAACGTTTTGATGCGTGTCACAGGGACACTTGTAAAACCGATGTGTTCAGATTTAGGTCGTTTAGGTCGAAAACAGCTTGTGTCGTTGTGTTAAGCAAGAATACATGATTTTCCCGCTGTTATAAGAAAAAACGTTTTGACGCGTGTCACAGGGACACTTGTAAAACCGATGTGTTCAGATTTAGCTCGTTTCGGTCTAAAACAGCTTGTTTCGTTGGATTAAGCACGAATAGATGCTTTTCGCGCAGTTATAAGAGAAAAAGTTTTGACGCGTATCACGTGGATACTTGTAAAACCGATGTGTTCAGATACAGCTCGTTTTGGTATAAAACAACTTGTTTCGTTGTTTTAAGCACGAATACATGCTTTTCGCGCAGTTATAGAAGGAAAAGTTTTGACGCGTATTAGAGACTTGTAAAACCGATGTGTTGTGATTTAGCTCGTTTCTGTCTAAAACAGCTTGTTTCGTTGTAATAAGCACGAATACATGCTTTTTGCGCAGTTATAAGAGAAAACGTTTTGACGCGTATCACATGCACACTTGTAAAACCGATATGTTCAGATCTAGCTCGTTTTGGTCTAAAACAGCTTGTTTCGTTGTATTAAGCACAAATACATGCTTTTCGCGCAGTTATAAGAGAAAACGTTTTGACGCGTATCGGAGGAAAACTTGTAAAACCGATGTGATTTAGCTCGTTTCGGTCTAAAACAGCTTGTTTCGTTGTATTAAGCACGAATACATGCTTTTCGCGCAGTTATAGAAGAAAAAGTTTTGACGCGTATTAGAGGGACACTTGTAAAACCGATGTGTTCAGATTTAGCTCGTTTCGGTCTAAAACAGCTTGTTTCGTTCTATTAAGCACGAATACATGCTTTTCGCGCAGTTATAAGAGAAAAAGTTTTGACGCGTATCAGAGGAACACTTGTAAAACCGATGTGTTGTGATTTAGCTCGTTTCGGACTAAAACAACTTGTTTCGTTGTTTTAAGCACGAATACATGCTTTTCGCGCAGTTATAAGAGAAAACGTTTTGACGAGTATCATGTGGACACATGTAAAACCGATGTGTTCAGATTTAGCTCATCTCGGTCTAAAACAGCTTGTTTCGTTGTTTTAAGCACGAATACATGCTTTTCGCGCAGTTATAGAAGAAAACGTTTTGACGCGTATTAGGGAGACTTGTAAAACCGGTGTTGTGATTTAGCTCGTTTTGGTCTAAAACAGCTTTTTTCGTTGTATTAAGCAAGAATACATGCTTTTCGCGCTGTTATAAGAGAAAACGTTTTGACGCGTGACACAGGGACACTTGTAAAACCGATGTGTTCAGATTTAGCTCGTTTCGGTCTAAAACAGCTTGTTTCGTTGGATTAAGCACGAATACATGCTTTTCGCGCAGTTATAAGAGAAAAAGTTTTGACGCGTATCACGTGGATACTTGTAAAACCGATGTGTTCAGATATAGCTCGTTTTGGTATAAAACAGCTTGTTTCGTTGTTTTAAGCACGAATACATGCTTTTCGCGCAGTTATAAGGAAAAGTTTTGACGCGTATTAGAGACTTGTAAAACCGATGTGTTGTGATTTAGCTCGTTTCGGTCTAAAACAGCTTGTTTCGTTGTTTTAAGCAAGAATACATGCTTTTCGCGCAGTTAGAGAAGAAAAAGTTTTGACGCGTATTAGAGATACGTAAAACCGATGTGCTGTGATTTAGCTCGTTTCGGTCTAAAACCGCTTGTTTCGATGTTTTAAGCACGAATACATGCTTTTCGCGCAGTTATAGAAGAAAACGTTTTGACGCGTATTAGGGAGACTTGTAAAACCGATGTGTTGTGATTTAGCTCGTTTCGGTCTAAAACAGCTTGTTTCGTTGTATTAAGCACGAATACATGCTTTTCGCGCAGTTTTAAGAGAAAAACTTTTGACGCGTATCACGTGGATACTTGTAAAACCGATGTGTTCAGATATAGCTCGTTTTGGTATAAAACAGCTTGTTTCGTTGTTTTAAGCACGAATACATGCTTTTCGCGCAGTTATAGAAGAAAAAGTTTTGACGCTTATTAGAGAGACTTGTAATACCGATGTGTTGTGATTTAGCTCGTTTCAGTCCAAAACAGCTTGTTTCGTTGTATTAAGCACGAATACATGCTTTTTGCGCAGTTATAAGAGAAAACGTTTTGACGCCTATCACATGCACACTTGTAAAACCGATATGATCAGATCTAGCTCGTTTTGGTCTAAAACAGCTTGTTTCGTTGGATTAAGCACGAATACATGCTTTTCGCGCAGTTATAAGAGAAAACGTTTTGACGCGTATCACGTGGATACTTGTAAAACCGATGTGTTCAGATATAGCTCGTTGTGGTATAAAACAGCTTGTTTCGTTGTTTTAAGCACGAATACATGCTTTTCGCGCAGTTATAGAAGAAAACGTTTTGACGCCTATTAGGGAGACGTAAAATCGATGTGTTGTGATTTAGCTCGTTTCGGTCTAAAACAGCTTGTTTCGTTGTATTAAGCACGAATACATGCTTTTCGCGCAGTTATAAGAGAAAAATATGACGCGTATCATGTGGATACTTGTAAAACCGATGTGTGCAGATATAGCTCGTTTTGGTATAAAACAGCTTGTTTCGTTGTTTTAAGCACGAATACATGCTTTTCGCGCAGTTATAGAAGAAAAAGTTTTGACGCGTATTAGAGGGACACTTGTAAAACCGATGTGTTCAGATTTAGCTCGATTCGGTCTAAAACAGCTTGTTTCGTTCTATTAAGCACGAATACATGCTTTTCGCGCAGTTATAAGAGAAAAAGTTTTGACGCGTATCAGAGGAAAACTTGTAAAACCGATGTGTTGTGATTTACCTCGTTTCGGTCTAAAACAGCTTGTTTCGTTGGATTAAGTACGAATACATGCTTTTCGCGCAGTTATAAGAGAAAAAGTTTGACGCGTATCAGAGGAACACTCGTAAAACCAATGTGTTGTGATTTAGCTCGTTTCGGTCTAAAACAGCTTGTTTTGTTGTTTTAAGCACGAATACATGCTTTTCGCGCAGTTATAGAAGAAAACGTTTTGACGCGTATTAGGGAGACTTGTAAAACCGATGTGTTGTGATTTAGGTCGTTTCGGTCTAAAACAGCTTGTTTCGTTGTATTAAGCACGAATACATGCTTTTCGCGCAGTTATAAGAGAAAAAGTTTTGACGCGTATCAGAGGAAAACTTGTAAAACCGATGTGTTCAGATTTATCTCGTTTCGGTCTAAAACAGCTTGTTTCGTTGTGTTAAGCAAGAATACATGATTTTCCCGCTGTTATAAGAGAAAACGTTTTTACGCGTGTCACAGGGACACTTGTAAAACCGATGAGTTCAGATTTAGCTCGTTTCGGTCTAAAACAGCTTGTTTCGTTGGATTAAGCACGAATACATGCTTTTCGCGCAGTTATAAGAGAAAAAGTTTTGACGCGTATCACGTGGATACTTGTAAAACCGATGTGTTCAGATATAGCTCGTTTTGGTATAAAACAACTTGTTTCGTTGTTTTAAGCACGAATACATGCTTTTCGCGCAGTTATAGAAGGAAAAGTTTTGACGCGTATTAGAGACTTGTAAAACCGATGCGTTGTGATTTAGCTCGTTTCGGTCTAAAACAGCTTGTTTTGTTGTTTTAAGCACGAATACATGCTTTTCGCGCAGTTATAGAAGAAAACGTTTTGACGCGTATTAGGGAGACTTGTAAAACCGATGTGTTGTGATTTAGCTCGTTTCGGTCTAAAACAGCTTGTTTCGTTGTATTAAGCACGAATACATGCTTTTCGCGCAGTTATAAGAGAAAAAGTTTTGACGCGTATCAGAGGAAAACTTGTAAAACCGATGTGTCGTGATTTAGCTCGTTTCGGTCTAAAAACGCTTGTTTCGTTGTAATAAGCTAGAATACATGTTTTTTGCGTTGTTATAAGAGAAAACGTTTTGATGCGTGTCACAGGGACACTTGTAAAACCGATGTGTTCAGATTTAGGTCGTTTCGGTCTAAAACAGCTTGTGTCGTTGTGTTAAGCAAGAATACATGATTTTCCCGCTGTTATAAGAGAAAACGTTTTGACGCGTGTCACAGGGACACTTGTAAAACCGATGTGTTCAGATTTAGCTCGTTTCGGTCTAAAACAGCTTGTTTCGTTGGATTAAGCACGAATAGATGCTTTTCGCGCAGTTATAAGAGAAAAAGTTTGGACGCGTATCAGAGGAAAACTTGTAAAACCGATGTGTTGTGATTTAGCTCGTTTCGGTCTAGAACAGCTTGTTTCGTTGGATTAAGTACGAATACATGCTTTTCGCGCAGTTATAAGAGAAAAAGTTTTGACGCGTATCAGAGGAACACTCCTAAAACCAATGTGTTGTGATTTACCTTGTTTCGGTTTAAAACAGATTTTTTCGTTGGATTAAGCAGGAATACATGCTTTTCGCGCAGTTATAAGAGAAAAAAGTTTTGACGCTTATCACATGGGCACTTGTAAAACCGATGTGTTCAGATCTAGCTCGTTTTGGTCTAAAACAGCTTGTTTCGTTGTATTAAGCACGAATACAATCTTTTCGCGCAGTTATAAGAGAAAAAGTTTTGACGCGTTTCACATGGACGCTTTTAAAACCGATGTGTTCAGATTTAGCTCGTTTCGGTCTAAAACAGCTTGTTTCGTTGTATTATACATGCTTTTCACGCAGTTATGAGAGAAAAAGATTTGACGCGTGTCACAGGGACACTTGTAAAACCTATGCGTTCAGATTTAGCTCGTTTCAGTCTAAAACAGCTTGTTTCGTTGTATTAAGCACGAATACATGCTTTTCGCGCAATTATAAGAGAAAAAGTTGACGCGTATCACGTGGATACTTGTAAAACCGATGTGTTCAGATATAGCTCGTTGTGGTATAAAACAGCTTGTTTCGTTGTTTTAAGCACGAATACATGCTTTTCGCGCAGTTATAGAAGAAAACGTTTTGACGCCTATTAGGGAGACGTAAAATCGATGTGTTGTGATTTAGCTCGTTTCGGTCTAAAACAGCTTGTTTCGTTGTATTAAGCACGAATACATGCTTTTCGCGCAGTTATAAGAGAAAAATATGACGCGTATCACGTGGATACTTGTAAAACCGATGTGTGCAGATATAGCTCGTTTTGGTATAAAACAGCTTGTTTCGTTGTTTTAAGCACGAATACATGCTTTTCGCGCAGTTATAGAAGAAAACGTTTTGACGCGTATTAGGGAGACTTGTAAAACCGATGTGTTGTGATTTAGCTCGTTTCGGTCTAAAACAGCTTGTTTCGTTGTATTAAGCACGAATACATGCTTTTCGCGCAGTTATAAGAGAAAAAGTTTTGACGCGTATCAGAGGAAAACTTGTAAAACCGATGTGTTCAGATTTAGCTCGTTTCGGTCTAAAACAGCTTGTTTCGTTGTGTTAAGCAAGAATACATGATTTTCCCGCTGTTATAAGAGAAAACGTTTTTACGCGTGTCACAGGGACACTTGTAAAACCGATGTGTTCAGATTTAGCTCGTTTCGGTCTAAAACAGCTTGTTTCGTTGGATTAAGCACGAATACATGCTTTTCGCGCAGTTATAAGAGAAAAAGTTTTGACGCGTATCACGTGGATACTTGTAAAATCGATGTGTTCAGATATAGCTCGTTTTGGTATAAAACAACTTGTTTCGTTGTTTTAAGCACGAATACATGCTTTTCGCGCAGTTATAGAAGGAAAAGTTTTGACGCGTATTAGAGACTTGTAAAACCGATGCGTTGTGATTTAGCTCGTTTCGGTCTAAAACAGCTTGTTTTGTTGTTTTAAGCACGAATACATGCTTTTCGCGCAGTTATAGAAGAAAACGTTTTGACGCGTATTAGGGAGACTTGTAAAACCGATGTGTTGTGATTTAGCTCGTTTCGGTCTAAAACAGCTTGTTTCGTTGTATTAAGCACGAATACATGCTTTTCGCGCAGTTATAAGAGAAAAAGTTTTGACGCGTATCAGAGGAAAACTTGTAAAACCGATGTGTCGTGATTTAGCTCGTTTCGGCCTAAAAACGCTTGTTTCGTTGTATTAAGCTAGAATACATGTTTTTTGCGTTGTTATAAGAGAAAACGTTTTGATGCGTGTCACAGGGACACTTGTAAAACCGATGTGTTCAGATTTAGGTCGTTTCGGTCGAAAACAGCTTGTGTCGTTGTGTTAAGCAAGAATACATGATTTTCCCGCTGTTATAAGAAAAAACGTTTTGACGCGTGTCACAGGGACACTTGTAAAACCGATGTGTTCAGATTTAGCTCGTTTCGGTCTAAAACAGCTTGTTTCGTTGGATTAAGCACGAATAGATGCTTTTCGCGCAGTTATAAGAGAAAAAGTTTTGACGCGTATCACGTGGATACTTGTAAAACCGATGTGTTCAGATACAGCTCGTTTTGGTATAAAACAACTTGTTTCGTTGTTTTAAGCACGAATACATGCTTTTCGCGCAGTTATAGAAGGAAAAGTTTTGACGCGTATTAGAGACTTGTAAAACCGATGTGTTGTGATTTAGCTCGTTTCTGTCTAAAACAGCTTGTTTCGTTGTAATAAGCACGAATACATGCTTTTTGCGCAGTTATAAGAGAAAACGTTTTGACGCGTATCACATGCACACTTGTAAAACCGATATGTTCAGATCTAGCTCGTTTTGGTCTAAAACAGCTTGTTTCGTTGTATTAAGCACAAATACATGCTTTTCGCGCAGTTATAAGAGAAAACGTTTTGACGCGTATCGAAGGAAAACTTGTAAAACCGATGTGATTTAGCTCGTTTCGGTCTAAAACAGCTTGTTTCGTTGTATTAAGCACGAATACATGCTTTTCGCGCAGTTATAGAAGAAAAAGTTTTGACGCGTATTAGAGGGACACTTGTAAAACCGATGTGTTCAGATTTAGCTCGTTTCGGTCTAAAACAGCTTGTTTCGTTCTATTAAGCACGAATACATGCTTTTCGCGCAGTTATAAGAGAAAAAGTTTTGACGCGTATCAGAGGAACACTTGTAAAACCGATGTGTTGTGATTTAGCTCGTTTCGGACTAAAACAACTTGTTTCGTTGTTTTAAGCACGAATACATGCTTTTCGCGCAGTTATAAGAGAAAACGTTTTGACGAGTATCATGTGGACACATGTAAAACCGATGTGTTCAGATTTAGCTCATCTCGGTCTAAAACAGCTTGTTTCGTTGTTTTAAGCACGAATACATGCTTTTCGCGCAGTTATAGAAGAAAACGTTTTGACGCGTATTAGGGAGACTTGTAAAACCGGTGTTGTGATTTAGCTCGTTTTGGTCTAAAACAGCTTTTTTCGTTGTATTAAGCAAGAATACATGCTTTTCGCGCTGTTATAAGAGAAAACGTTTTGACGCGTGACACAGGGACACTTGTAAAACCGATGTGTTCAGATTTAGCTCGTTTCGGTCTAAAACAGCTTGTTTCGTTGGATTAAGCACGAATACATGCTTTTCGCGCAGTTATAAGAGAAAAAGTTTTGACGCGTATCACGTGGATACTTGTAAAACCGATGTGTTCAGATATAGCTCGTTTTGGTATAAAACAGCTTGTTTCGTTGTTTTAAGCACGAATACATGCTTTTCGCGCAGTTATAAGGAAAAGTTTTGACGCGTATTAGAGACTTGTAAAACCGATGTGTTGTGATTTAGCTCGTTTCGGTCTAAAACAGCTTGTTTCGTTGTTTTAAGCAAGAATACATGCTTTTCGCGCAGTTAGAGAAGAAAAAGTTTTGACGCGTATTAGAGATACGTAAAACCGATGTGTTGTGATTTAGCTCGTTTCGGTCTAAAACCGCTTGTTTCGATGTTTTAAGCACGAATACATGCTTTTCGCGCAGTTATAGAAGAAAACGTTTTGACGCGTATTAGGGAGACTTGTAAAACCGATGTGTTGTGATTTAGCTCGTTTCGGTCTAAAACAGCTTGTTTCGTTGTATTAAGCACGAATACATGCTTTTCGCGCAGTTTTAAGAGAAAAACTTTTGACGCGTATCACGTGGATACTTGTAAAACCGATGTGTTCAGATATAGCTCGTTTTGGTATAAAACAGCTTGTTTCGTTGTTTTAAGCACGAATACATGCTTTTCGCGCAGTTATAGAAGAAAAAGTTTTGACGCTTATTAGAGAGACTTGTAATACCGATGTGTTGTGATTTAGCTCGTTTCAGTCCAAAACAGCTTGTTTCGTTGTATTAAGCACGAATACATGCTTTTTGCGCAGTTATAAGAGAAAACGTTTTGACGCCTATCACATGCACACTTGTAAAACCGATATGATCAGATCTAGCTCGTTTTGGTCTAAAACAGCTTGTTTCGTTGGATTAAGCACGAATACATGCTTTTCGCGCAGTTATAAGAGAAAACGTTTTGACGCGTATCACGTGGATACTTGTAAAACCGATGTGTTCAGATATAGCTCGTTGTGGTATAAAACAGCTTGTTTCGTTGTTTTAAGCACGAATACATGCTTTTCGCGCAGTTATAGAAGAAAACGTTTTGACGCCTATTAGGGAGACGTAAAATCGATGTGTTGTGATTTAGCTCGTTTCGGTCTAAAACAGCTTGTTTCGTTGTATTAAGCACGAATACATGCTTTTCGCGCAGTTATAAGAGAAAAATATGACGCGTATCATGTGGATACTTGTAAAACCGATGTGTGCAGATATAGCTCGTTTTGGTATAAAACAGCTTGTTTCGTTGTTTTAAGCACGAATACATGCTTTTCGCGCAGTTATAGAAGAAAAAGTTTTGACGCGTATTAGAGGGACACTTGTAAAACCGATGTGTTCAGATTTAGCTCGATTCGGTCTAAAACAGCTTGTTTCGTTCTATTAAGCACGAATACATGCTTTTCGCGCAGTTATAAGAGAAAAAGTTTTGACGCGTATCAGAGGAAAACTTGTAAAACCGATGTGTTGTGATTTACCTCGTTTCGGTCTAAAACAGCTTGTTTCGTTGGATTAAGTACGAATACATGCTTTTCGCGCAGTTATAAGAGAAAAAGTTTGACGCGTATCAGAGGAACACTCGTAAAACCAATGTGTTGTGATTTAGCTCGTTTCGGTCTAAAACAGCTTGTTTTGTTGTTTTAAGCACGAATACATGCTTTTCGCGCAGTTATAGAAGAAAACGTTTTGACGCGTATTAGGGAGACTTGTAAAACCGATGTGTTGTGATTTAGGTCGTTTCGGTCTAAAACAGCTTGTTTCGTTGTATTAAGCACGAATACATGCTTTTCGCGCAGTTATAAGAGAAAAAGTTTTGACGCGTATCAGAGGAAAACTTGTAAAACCGATGTGTTCAGATTTATCTCGTTTCGGTCTAAAACAGCTTGTTTCGTTGTGTTAAGCAAGAATACATGATTTTCCCGCTGTTATAAGAGAAAACGTTTTTACGCGTGTCACAGGGACACTTGTAAAACCGATGTGTTCAGATTTAGCTCGTTTCGGTCTAAAACAGCTTGTTTCGTTGGATTAAGCACGAATACATGCTTTTCGCGCAGTTATAAGAGAAAAAGTTTTGACGCGTATCACGTGGATACTTGTAAAACCGATGTGTTCAGATATAGCTCGTTTTGGTATAAAACAACTTGTTTCGTTGTTTTAAGCACGAATACATGCTTTTCGCGCAGTTATAGAAGGAAAAGTTTTGACGCGTATTAGAGACTTGTAAAACCGATGCGTTGTGATTTAGCTCGTTTCGGTCTAAAACAGCTTGTTTTGTTGTTTTAAGCACGAATACATGCTTTTCGCGCAGTTATAGAAGAAAACGTTTTGACGCGTATTAGGGAGACTTGTAAAACCGATGTGTTGTGATTTAGCTCGTTTCGGTCTAAAACAGCTTGTTTCGTTGTATTAAGCACGAATACATGCTTTTCGCGCAGTTATAAGAGAAAACGTTTTGATGCGTGTCACAGGGACACTTGTAAAACCGATGTGTTCAGATTTAGGTCGTTTCGGTCTAAAACAGCTTGTGTCGTTGTGTTAAGCAAGAATACATGATTTTCCCGCTGTTATAAGAGAAAACGTTTTGACGCGTGTCACAGGGACACTTGTAAAACCGATGTGTTCAGATTTAGCTCGTTTCGGTCTAAAACAGCTTGTTTCGTTGGATTAAGCACGAATAGATGCTTTTCGCGCAGTTATAAGAGAAAAAGTTTTGACGCGTATCACGTGGATACTTGTAAAACCGATGTGTTCAGATATAGCTCGTTTTGGTATAAAACAACTTGTTTCGTTGTTTTAAGCACGAATACATGCTTTTCGCGCAGTTATGGAAGGAAAAGTTTTGACGCGTATTAGAGACTTGTAAAACCGATGTGTTGTGATTTAGCTCGTTTCTGTCTAAAACAGCTTGTTTCGTTGTATTAAGCACGAATACATGCTTTTTGCGCAGTTATAAGAGAAAACGTTTTGACGCGTATCACATGCACACTTGTAAAACCGATATGTTCAGATCTAGCTCGTTTTGGTCTAAAACAGCTTGTTTCGTTGTATTAAGCACAAATACATGCTTTTCGCGCAGTTATAAGAGAAAACGTTTTGACGCGTATCAGAGGAAAACTTGTAAAACCGATGTGATTTAGCTCGTTTCGGTCTAAAACAGCTTGTTTCGTTGTATTAAGCACGAATACATGCTTTTCGCGCAGTTATAGAAGAAAAAGTTTTGACGCGTATTAGAGGGACACTTGTAAAACCGATGTGTTCAGATTTAGCTCGTTTCGGTCTAAAACAGCTTGTTTCGTTCTATTAAGCACGAATACATGCTTTTCGCGCAGTTATAAGAGAAAAAGTTTTGACGCGTATCAGAGGAACACTTGTAAAACCGATGTGTTGTGATTTAGCTCGTTTCGGACTAAAACAACTTGTTTCGTTGTTTTAAGCACGAATACATGCTTTTCGCGCAGTTATAAGAGAAAAAGTTTTGACGCGTATCACGTGGATACTTGTAAAACCGATGTGTTCAGATATAGCTCGTTTTGGTATAAAACAGCTTGTTTCGTTGTTTTAAGCACGAATACATGCTTTTCGCGCAGTTATAAGGAAAAGTTTTGACGCGTATTAGAGACTTGTAAAACCGATGTGTTGTGATTTAGCTCGTTTCGGTCTAAAACAGCTTGTTTCGTTGTTTTAAGCAAGAATACATGCTTTTCGCGCAGTTATAGAAGAAAAAGTTTTGACGCGTATTAGAGATACGTAAAACCGATGTGTTGTGATTTAGCTCGTTTCGGTCTAAAACCGCTTGTTTCGATGTTTTAAGCACGAATACATGCTTTTCGCGCAGTTATAGAAGAAAACGTTTTGACGCGTATTAGGGAGACTTGTAAAACCGATGTGTTGTGATTTAGCTCGTTTCGGTCTAAAACAGCTTGTTTCGTTGTATTAAGCACGAATACATGCTTTTCGCGCAGTTTTAAGAGAAAAACTTTTGACGCGTATCACGTGGATACTTGTAAAACCGATGTGTTCAGATATAGCTCGTTTTGGTATAAAACAGCTTGTTTCGTTGTTTTAAGCACGAATACATGCTTTTCGCGCAGTTATAGAAGAAAAAGTTTTGACGCTTATTAGAGAGACTTGTAATACCGATGTGTTGTGATTTAGCTCGTTTCAGTCCAAAACAGCTTGTTTCGTTGTATTAAGCACGAATACATGCTTTTTGCGCAGTTATAAGAGAAAACGTTTTGACGCCTATCACATGCACACTTGTAAAACCGATATGATCAGATCTAGCTCGTTTTGGTCTAAAACAGCTTGTTTCGTTGGATTAAGCACGAATACATGCTTTTCGCGCAGTTATAAGAGAAAACGTTTTGACGCGTATCACGTGGATACTTGTAAAACCGATGTGTTCAGATATAGCTCGTTGTGGTATAAAACAGCTTGTTTCGTTGTTTTAAGCACGAATACATGCTTTTCGCGCAGTTATAGAAGAAAACGTTTTGACGCCTATTAGGGAGACGTAAAATCGATGTGTTGTGATTTAGCTCGTTTCGGTCTAAAACAGCTTGTTTCGTTGTATTAAGCACGAATACACGCTTTTCGCGCAGTTATAAGAGAAAAATATGACGCGTATCACGTGGATACTTGTAAAACCGATGTGTGCAGATATAGCTCGTTTTGGTATAAAACAGCTTGTTTCGTTGTTTTAAGCACGAATACATGCTTTTCGCGCAGTTATAGAAGAAAAAGTTTTGACGCGTATTAGAGGGACACTTGTAAAACCGATGTGTTCAGATTTAGCTCGATTCGGTCTAAAACAGCTTGTTTCGTTCTATTAAGCACGAATACATGCTTTTCGCGCAGTTATAAGAGAAAAAGTTTTGACGCGTATCAGAGGAAAACTTGTAAAACCGATGTGTTGTGATTTACCTCGTTTCGGTCTAAAACAGCTTGTTTCGTTGGATTAAGTACGAATACATGCTTTTCGCGCAGTTATAAGAGAAAAAGTTTGACGCGTATCAGAGGAACACTCGTAAAACCAATGTGTTGTGATTTAGCTCGTTTCGGTCTAAAACAGCTTGTTTTGTTGTTTTAAGCACGAATACATGCTTTTCGCGCAGTTATAGAAGAAAACGTTTTGACGCGTATTAGGGAGACTTGTAAAACCGATGTGTTGTGATTTAGGTCGTTTCGGTCTAAAACAGCTTGTTTCGTTGTATTAAGCACGAATACATGCTTTTCGCGCAGTTATAAGAGAAAAAGTTTTGACGCGTATCAGAGGAAAACTTGTAAAACCGATGTGTTCAGATTTATCTCGTTTCGGTCTAAAACAGCTTGTTTCGTTGTGTTAAGCAAGAATACATGATTTTCCCGCTGTTATAAGAGAAAACGTTTTTACGCGTGTCACAGGGACACTTGTAAAACCGATGTGTTCAGATTTAGCTCGTTTCGGTCTAAAACAGCTTGTTTCGTTGGATTAAGCACGAATACATGCTTTTCGCGCAGTTATAAGAGAAAAAGTTTTGACGCGTATCACGTGGATACTTGTAAAACCGATGTGTTCAGATATAGCTCGTTTTGGTATAAAACAACTTGTTTCGTTGTTTTAAGCACGAATACATGCTTTTCGCGCAGTTATAGAAGGAAACGTTTTGACGCGTATTAGAGACTTGTAAAACCGATGCGTTGTGATTTAGCTCGTTTCGGTCTAAAACAGCTTGTTTTGTTGTTTTAAGCACGAATACATGCTTTTCGCGCAGTTATAGAAGAAAACGTTTTGACGCGTATTAGGGAGACTTGTAAAACCGATGTGTTGTGATTTAGCTCGTTTCGGTCTAAAACAGCTTGTTTCGTTGTATTAAGCACGAATACATGCTTTTCGCGCAGTTATAAGAGAAAAAGTTTTGACGCGTATCAGAGGAAAACTTGTAAAACCGATGTGTCGTGATTTAGCTCGTTTCGGTCTAAAAACGCTTGTTTCGTTGTATTAAGCTAGAATACATGTTTTTTGCGTTGTTATAAGAGAAAACGTTTTGATGCGTGTCACAGGGACACTTGTAAAACCGATGTGTTCAGATTTAGGTCGTTTCGGTCTAAAACAGCTTGTGTCGTTGTGTTAAGCAAGAATACATGATTTTCCCGCTGTTATAAGAGAAAACGTTTTGACGCGTGTCACAGGGACACTTGTAAAACCGATGTGTTCAGATTTAGCTCGTTTCGGTCTAAAACAGCTTGTTTCGTTGGATTAAGCACGAATAGATGCTTTTCGCGCAGTTATAAGAGAAAAAGTTTTGACGCGTATCACGTGGATACTTGTAAAACCGATGTGTTCAGATATAGCTCGTTTTGGTATAAAACAACTTGTTTCGTTGTTTTAAGCACGAATACATGCTTTTCGCGCAGTTATGGAAGGAAAAGTTTTGACGCGTATTAGAGACTTGTAAAACCGATGTGTTGTGATTTAGCTCGTTTCTGTCTAAAACAGCTTGTTTCGTTGTATTAAGCACGAATACATGCTTTTTGCGCAGTTATAAGAGAAAACGTTTTGACGCGTATCACATGCACACTTGTAAAACCGATATGTTCAGATCTAGCTCGTTTTGGTCTAAAACAGCTTGTTTCGTTGTATTAAGCACAAATACATGCTTTTCGCGCAGTTATAAGAGAA
The DNA here is from genome assembly GCF_052857255.1 of Amblyomma americanum. Lineage (NCBI taxonomy): Eukaryota > Metazoa > Arthropoda > Arachnida > Ixodida > Ixodidae > Amblyomma > Amblyomma americanum. Next base: position 56,167 of record NW_027526673.1, on the reverse strand, counting down.
AACGTTTTGACGCGTATCAGAGGAAAACTTGTAAAACCGATGTGATTTAGCTCGTTTCGGTCTAAAACAGCTTGTTTCGTTGTATTAAGCACGAATACATGCTTTTCGCGCAGTTATAGAAGAAAAAGTTTTGACGCGTATTAGAGGGACACTTGTAAAACCGATGTGTTCAGATTTAGCTCGTTTCGGTCTAAAACAGCTTGTTTCGTTCTATTAAGCACGAATACATGCTTTTCGCGCAGTTATAAGAGAAAAAGTTTTGACGCGTATCAGAGGAACACTTGTAAAACCGATGTGTTGTGATTTAGCTCGTTTCGGACTAAAACAACTTGTTTCGTTGTTTTAAGCACGAATACATGCTTTTCGCGCAGTTATAAGAGAAAAAGTTTTGACGCGTATCACGTGGATACTTGTAAAACCGATGTGTTCAGATATAGCTCGTTTTGGTATAAAACAGCTTGTTTCGTTGTTTTAAGCACGAATACATGCTTTTCGCGCAGTTATAAGGAAAAGTTTTGACGCGTATTAGAGACTTGTAAAACCGATGTGTTGTGATTTAGCTCGTTTCGGTCTAAAACAGCTTGTTTCGTTGTTTTAAGCAAGAATACATGCTTTTCGCGCAGTTATAGAAGAAAAAGTTTTGACGCGTATTAGAGATACGTAAAACCGATGTGTTGTGATTTAGCTCGTTTCGGTCTAAAACCGCTTGTTTCGATGTTTTAAGCAAGAATACATGCTTTTCGCGCAGTTATAGAAGAAAACGTTTTGACGCGTATTAGGGAGACTTGTAAAACCGATGTGTTGTTATTTAGCTCGTTTCGGTCTAAAACAGCTTGTTTCGTTGTATTAAGCACGAATACATGCTTTTCGCGCAGTTTTAAGAGAAAAACTTTTGACGCGTATCACGTGGATACTTGTAAAACCGATGTGTTCAGATATAGCTCGTTTTGGTATAAAACAGCTTGTTTCGTTGTTTTAAGCACGAATACATGCTTTTCGCGCAGTTATAGAAGAAAAAGTTTTGACGCTTATTAGAGAGACTTGTAATACCGATGTGTTGTGATTTAGCTCGTTTCAGTCCAAAACAGCTTGTTTCGTTGTATTAAGCACGAATACATGCTTTTTGCGCAGTTATAAGAGAAAACGTTTTGACGCCTATCACATGCACACTTGTAAAACCGATATGATCAGATCTAGCTCGTTTTGGTCTAAAACAGCTTGTTTCGTTGGATTAAGCACGAATACATGCTTGTCGCGCAGTTATAAGAGAAAAAGTTTTGACGTGTATCACGTGGATACTTGTAAAACCGATGTGTTCAGATATAGCTCGTTTTGGTATAAAAGAACTTGTTTCGTTGTTTTAAGCACGAATACATGCTTTTCGCGCAGTTATAGAAGGAAAAGTTTTGACGCGTATTAGAGACTTGTAAAACCGATGCGTTGTGATTTAGCTCGTTTCGGTCTAAAAGAGCTTGTTTCGTTGTATTAAGCACGAATACATGCTTTTCGCGCAGTTATAAGAGAACAGGTTTTGACGCGTATCAGAGGAACACTCGTAAAACCTATGTGTTGTGATTTAGCTCGTTTCGACTAAAACAGCTTGTTTCGTTGTATTAAGCACGAATACATGCTTTTCGCGCAGTTATAAGAGAAAAAGTTTTGACGCGTATCAGAGGAACACTTGTAAAACCGATGTGTTGTGATTTAGCTCGTTTCGGTCTAAAGCAGCTTGTTTCGTTGTATTAAGCAAGAATACATGCTTTTCGCGCAGTTATAAGAGAAAAAGTTTTGACGCGTATCAGAGGAACACTTGTAAAACCGATGTGTTGTGATTTACCTCGTTTCGTTCTAAAACAGCTTGTTACGTTGTATTAAGCACGAATACATGCTTTTCGCGCTGTTATAGAAGAAAAGTTTTGACGCGTATTAGAGGGACACTTGTAAAACCGTTTTCAGATTTAGCTCATCTCGGTCTAAAATAGCTTGTTTCGTTGTATTAAGCACAAATACATGCTTTTCGCGCAGTTATAAGAGAAAAAGTTTTGACGCGTATCAGAGGAGCACTTGTAAAACCGATGTGTTGTGATTTAGCTCGTTTCGGTCTAAAACAGCTTGTTTCGTTGTATTAAGCACGAATACATGCTTTTCGCGCAGTTATAAGAGAACAGGTTTTGACGCGTATCAGAGGAACACTTGTAAAACCTATGTGTTGTGATTTAGCTCGTTTCGGTCTAAAAACGCTTGTTTCGTTGTATTAAGCTAGAATACATGCTTTTCGCGCTGTTATAAGAGAAAACGTTTTGATGCGTGTCACAGGGACACTTGTAAAACCGATGTGTTCAGATTTAGCTCGTTTCGGTCTAAAACAGCTTGTTTCGTTGTGTTAAGCAAGAATACATGATTTTCCCGCTGTTATAAGAGAAAACGTTTTGATGCGTGTCACAGGGACACTTGTAAAACCGATGTGTTCAGATTTAGCTCGTTTCGGTCTAAAACAGCTTGTTTCGTTGGATTACGCACGAATACATGCTTTTCGCGCAGTTATAAGAGAAAAAGTTTTGACGCGTATCACGTGGATACTTGTAAAACCGATGTGTTCAGATATAGCTCGTTTTGGTATAAAACAACTTGTTTCGTTGTTTTAAGCACGAATACATGCTTTTCGCGCAGTTATAGAAGGAAAAGTTTTGACGCGTATTAGAGACTTGTAAAACCGATGCGTTGTGATTTAGCTCGTTTCGGTCTAAAAGAGCTTGTTTCGTTGTTTTAAGCACGAATACATGCTTTTCGCGCAGTTATAGAAGAAAAAGTTTTGACGCGTATTAGAGAGACCTGTAAAACCGATGTGTTGTGATTTAGCTCGTTTCTGTCTAAAACAGCTTGTTTCGTTGTATTAAGCACGAATACATGCTTTTTGCGCAGTTATAAGAGAAAACGTTTTGACGCGTATCACATGCACACTTGTAAAACCGATATGTTCAGATCTAGCTCGTTTTGGTCTAAAACAGCTTGTTTCGTTGCATTAAGCACGAATACATGCTTTTCGCGCCGTTATAAGAGAAAAAGTTTTGACGCGTATCAGAGGAAAACTTGTAAAACCGATGTGTTGTGATTTAGCTCGTTTCGGTCTAGAACAGCTTGTTTTGTTGGATTAAGTACGAATACATGCTTTTCGCGCAGTTATAAGAGAAAAAAGTTTTGACGCGTAACACATGGACACTTGTGAAACCGATGTGTTCAGATTTAGCTCGTTTCGGTCTAAAACGGCTTCTTTCGTTGTATTAAGCAAGAATACATGCTTTTCGCGCAGTTATAAGAGAACAAGTTTTGACGCGTATCAGAGGAGCACTTGTAAAACCGATGTGTTGTGATTTAGCTCGTTTCGGTCTAAAACAGCTTGTTTCGTTGTATTAAGCACGAATACATGCTTTTCGCGCAGTTATAAGAGAACAAGTTTTGACGGGTATCAGAGGAACACTTGTAAAACCTATGTGTTGTGATTTAGCTCGTTTCGTCTAAAACAGCTTGTTTCGTTGTATTAAGCAAGAATACATGCTTTTCGCGCAGTTATAAGAGAAAACGTTCTGACGAGTATTACGTGGATACTTGTAAAACCGATGTGTTCAGATATAGCTCGCTTTGGTATAAAACAGCATGTTTCGTTGTATTAAGCACGAATACATGCTTTTCGCGCAGTTATAAGAGAAAAATTTTTGACGCGTAACAGAGGAACACTCGTAAAACCAATTTGCTGTGATTTAGCTCGTTTCGGTCTAAAACAGCTTGTTTCTTTGGATTAATCACGAATACATGCTTTTCGCGCAGTTATAAGAGAAAAAGGTTTTGACGCGTAACACATGAACACTTGTAAAACCGATGTGTTCAGATCTAGCTCGTTTTGGTCTAAAACAGCTTGTTTCGTTGTATTATGCACGAATACAATCTTTTCGCGCAGTTATAAGAGAAAAAGTTTTGACGCGTGTCACAGGGACACTTGTAAAACCGATGTGTTCAGATTTAGCTCATTTCGGTCTAAAACATCTTGTTTCGTTGTATTAAGCAAGAATACTTGCTTTTCGCGCAGTTATAAAAGAAAAGTTTTGACGCGTATTAGAGGGACACTTGTAAAACCGTTTTCAGATTTAGCTCACCTCGGTTAAAACAGCTTGTTTCGTTGTATTAAGCACGAATACATGCTGTTCGCGCAGTTATAAGAGAAAAAGTTTTGACGCGTATCAGAGGAGCACTTGTAAAACCGATGTGTTGTAATTTAGCTCGTTTCGGTCTAAAACAGCTTGTTTCGTTGTATTAAGCACGAATACATGCTTTTCGCGCAGTTATAAGAGAACAGGTTTTGACGCGTATCAGAGGAACACTCGTAAAACCTATGTGTTGTGATTTAGCTCGTTTCGTCTAAAACAGCTTGTTTCGTTGTATTAAGCACGAATACATGCTTTTCGCGCAGTTATAAGAGAAAAAGTTTTGACGAGTATCAGAGGAACACTTGTAAAACCGATGTGTTGTGATTTAGCTCGTTTCGGTCTAAAGCAGCTTGTTTCGTTGTATTAAGCAAGAATACATGCTTTTCGCGCAGTTATAAGAGAAAAAGTTTTGACGCGTATCAGAGGAACACTTGTAAAACCGATGTGTTGTGATTTACCTCGTTTCGTTCTAAAACAGCTTGTTACGTTGTATTAAGCACGAATACATGCTTTTCGCGCAGTTATAGAAGAAAAGTTTTGACGCGTATTAGAGGGACACTTGTAAAACCGTTTTCAGATTTAGCTCATCTCGGTCTAAAATAGCTTGTTTCGTTGTATTAAGCACAAATACATGCTTTTCGCGCAGTTATAAGAGAAAAAGTTTTGACGCGTATCAGAGGAGCACTTGTAAAACCGATGTGTTGTGATTTAGCTCGTTTCGGTCTAAAACAGCTTGTTTCGTTGTATTAAGCACGAATACATGCTTTTCGCGCAGTTATAAGAGAACAGGTTTTGACGCGTATCAGAGGAACACTTGTAAAACCTATGTGTTGTGATTTAGCTCGTTTCGTCTAAAACAGCTTGTTTCGTTGTATTAAGCACGAATACATGCTTTTCGCGCTGTTATAAGAGAAAACGTTTTGATGCGTGTCACAGGGACACTTGTAAAACCGATGTGTTCAGATTTAGCTCGTTTCGGTCTAAAACAGCTTGTTTCGTTGTGTTAAGCAAGAATACATGATTTTCTCGCTGTTATAAGAGAAAACGTTTTGACGCGTGTCACAGGGACACTTGTAAAACCGATGTGTTCAGATTTAGCTCGTTTCGGTCTAAAACAGCTTCTTTCGTTGGATTAAGCACGAATACATGCTTTTCACGCAGTTATAAGAGAAAAAGTTTTGACGCGTATCACGTGGATACTTGTAAAACCGATGTGTTCAGATATAGCTCGTTTTGGTATAAAACAACTTGTTTCGTTGTTTTAAGCACGAATACATGCTTTTCGCGCAGTTATAGAAGGAAAAGTTTTGACGCGTATTAGAGACTTGTAAAACCGATGCGTTGTGATTTAGCTCGTTTCGGTCTAAAAGAGCTTGTTTCGTTGTTTTAAGCACGAATACATGCTTTTCGCGCAGTTATAGAAGAAAAAGTTTTGACGCGTATTAGAGAGACCTGTAAAACCGATGTGTTGTGATTTAGCTCGTTTCTGTCTGAAACAGCTTGTTTCGTTGTATTAAGCACGAATACATGCTTTTTGCGCAGTTATAAGAGAAAACGTTTTGACGCGTATCACATGCACACTTGTAAAACCGATGTGTTCAGATCTAGCTCGTTTTGGTCTAAAACAGCTTGTTTCGTTGCATTAAGCACGAATACATGCTTTTCGCGCCGTTATAAGAGAAAAAGTTTTGACGCGTATCAGAGGAAAACTTGTAAAACCGATGTGTTGTGATTTAGCTCGTTTCGGTCTAAAACAGCTTGTTTCGTTGGATTAAGTACGAATACATGCTTTTCGCGCAGTTATAAGAGAAAAAGTTTTGACGCGTATCAGAGGAACACTCGTAAAACCAATGTGTTGTGATTTAGCTCGTTTCGGTCTAAAACAGCTTGTTTTGTTGTTTTAAGCACGAATACATGCTTTTCGCGCAGTTATAGAAGAAAACGTTTTGACGCGTATTAGGGAGACGTAAAACCGATGTGTTGTGATTTAGCTCGTTTCGGTCTAAAACAGCTTGTTTCGTTGTATTAAGCACGAATACATGCTTTTCGCGCAGTTATAAGAGAAAAAGTTTTGACGCGTATCAGAGGAAAACTTGTAAAACCGATGTGTCGTGATTTAGCTCGTTTCGGTCTAAAAACGCTTGTTTCGTTGTATTAAGCTAGAATACATGCTTTTCGCGCTGTTATAAGAGAAAACGTTTTGATGCGTGTCACAGGGACACTTGTAAAACCGATGTGTTCAGATTTAGCTCGTTTCGGTCTAAAACAGCTTGTTTCGTTGTGTTAAGCAAGAATACATGATTTTCCCGCTGTTATAAGAGAAAACGTTTTGGCGCGTGTCACAGGGACACTTGTAAAACCGATGTGTTCAGATTTAGCTCGTTTCGGTCTAAAACAGCTTGTTTCGTTGGATTAAGCACGAATACATGCTTTTCGCGCAGTTATAAGAGAAAAAGTTTTGACGCGTATCACGTGGATACTTGTAAAACCGATGTGTTCAGATATAGCTCGTTTTGGTATAAAACAACTTGTTTCGTTGTTTTAAGCACGAATACATGCTTTTCGCGCAGTTATAGAAGGAAAAGTTTTGACGCGTATTAGAGACTTGTAAAACCGATGCGTTGTGATTTAGCTCGTTTCGGTCTAAAAGAGCTTGTTTCGTTGTTTTAAGCACGAATACATGCTTTTCGTGCAGTTATAGAAGAAAAAGTTTTGACGCGTATTAGAGAGACCTGTAAATCCGATGTGTTGTGATTTAGCTCGTTTCTGTCTAAAACAGCTTGTTTCGTTGTATTAAGCACGAATACATGCTTTTTGCGCAGTTATAAGAGAAAACGTTTTGACGCGTACCACATGCACACTTGTAAAACCGATATGTTCAGATCTAGCTCGTTTTGGTCTAAAAAAGCTTGTTTCGTTGCATTAAGCACGAATACATGCTTTTCGCGCCGTTATAAGAGAAAAAGTTTTGAAGCGTATCAGAGGAAAACTTGTAAAACCGATGTGTTGTGATTTAGCTCGTTTCGGTCTAGAACAGCTTGTTTTGTTGGATTAAGTACGAATACATGCTTTTCGCGCAGTTATAAGAGAAAAAGTTTTGACGCGTATCAGAGGAACACTCGTAAAACCAATGTGTTGTGATTTAGCTCGTTTCGGTCTAAAACAGCTTGTTTTGTTGTTTTAAGCACGAATACATGCTTTTCGCGCAGTTATAGAAGAAAACGTTTTGACGCGTATTAGGGAGACTTGTAAAACCGATGTGTTGTGATTTAGCTCGTTTCGGTCTAAAACAGCTTGTTTCGTTGTATTAAGCACGAATACATGCTTTTCGCGCAGTTATAAGAGAAAAAGTTTTGACGCGTATCAGAGGAAAACTTGTAAAACCGATGTGTCGTGATTTAGCTCGTTTCGGTCTAAAAACGCTTGTTTCGTTGTATTAAGCTAGAATACATGCTTTTCGCGCTGTTATAAGAGAAAACGTTTTGATGCGTGTCACAGGGACACTTGTAAAACCGATGTGTTCAGATTTAGCTCGTTTCGGTCTAAAACAGCTTGTTTCGTTGTGTTAAGCAAGAATACATGATTTTCCCGCTGTTATAAGAGAAAACGTTTTGACGCGTGTCACAGGGACACTTGTAAAACCGATGTGTTCAGATTTAGCTCGTTTCGGTCTAAAACAGCTTGTTTCGTTGGATTAAGCACGAATACATGCTTTTCGCGCAGTTATAAGAGAAAAAGTTTTGACGCGTATCACGTGGATACTTGTAAAACCGATGTGTTCAGATATAGCTCGTTTTGGTATAAAACAACTTGTTTCGTTGTTTTAAGCACGAATACATGCTTTTCGCGCAGTTATAGAAGGAAAAGGTTTGACGCGTATTAGAGACTTGTAAAACCGATGCGTTGTGATTTAGCTCGTTTCGGTCTAAAAGAGCTTGTTTCGTTGTTTTAAGCACGAATACATGCTTTTCGCGCAGTTATAGAAGAAAAAGTTTTGACGCGTATTAGAGAGACCTGTAAAACCGATGTGTTGTGATTTAGCTCGTTTCTGTCTAAAACAACTTGTTTCGTTGTATTAAGCACGAATACATGCTTTTTGCGCAGTTATAAGAGAAAACGTTTTGACGCGTATCACATGCACACTTGTAAAACCGATATGTTCAGATCTAGCTCATTTTGGTCTAAAACAGCTTGTTTCGTTGCATTAAGCACGAATACATGCTTTTCGCGCCGTTATAAGAGAAAACGTTTTGACGCGTATCAGAGGAAAACTTGTAAAACCGATGTGTTGTGATTTAGCTCGTTTCGGTCTAAAACAGCTTGTTTCGTTGTATTAAGCACGAATACATGCTTTTCGCGCAGTTATAAGAGAAAAAGTTTTGACGCGTATCAGAGGAACACTCGTAAAACCAATGTGTTGTGATTTAGCTCGTTTCGGTCTAAAACAGCTTGTTTCGTTGGATTAATCACGAATACATGCTTTTCGCGCAGTTATAAGAGAAAAAGTTTTGACGCGTGTCACAAGGACACTTGTAAAACCGATGTGTTCAGATTTACCTCGTTTCGGTTTAAAACAGATTGTTTCGTTGGATAAGCAGGAATACATGCTTTTCGCGCAGTTATAAGATAAAAAAGTTTTCACGCTTATCACATGGGCACTTGTAAAACCGATGTGTTCAGATCTAGCTCGTTTTGGTCTAAAACAGCTTGTTTCGTTGTATTAAGCACGAATACAATCTTTTCGCGCAGTTATAAGAGAAAAAGTTTTGACGCGTTTCACATGGACGCTTTTAAAACCGATGTGTTCAGATTTAGCTCGTTTCGGTCTAAAACAGCTTGTTTCGTTGTATTATACATGCTTTTCACGCAGTTATGAGAGAAAAAGATTTGACGCGTGTCACAGGGACACTTGTAAAACCTATGCGTTCAGATTTAGCTCGTTTCAGTCTAAAACAGCTTGTTTCGTTGTATTAAGCACGAATACATGCTTTTCGCGCAATTATAAGAGAAAAAGTTTTGACGCGTATCAGAGGAACACTCGTAAAACCAATGTGTTGTGATTTAGCTCGTTTCGGTCTAAAACAGCTTGTTTTGTTGTTTTAAGCACGAATACATGCTTTTCGCGCAGTTATAGAAGAAAACGTTTTGACGCGTATTAGGGAGACTTGTAAAACCGATGTGTTGTGATTTAGCTCGTTTCGGTCTAAAACAGCTTGTTTCGTTGTATTAATCACGAATACATGCTTTTCGCGCAGTTATAAGAGAAAAAGTTTTGACGCGTATCAGAGGAAAACTTGTAAAACCGATGTGTCGTGATTTAGCTCGTTTCGGTCTAAAAACGCTTGTTTCGTTGTATTAAGCTAGCATACATGCTTTTCGCGCTGTTATAAGAGAAAACGTTTTGATGCGTGTCACAGGGACACTTGTAAAACCGATGTGTTCAGATTTAGCTCGTTTCGGTCTAAAACAGCTTGTTTCGTTGTGTTAAGCAAGAATACATGATTTTCCCGCTGTTATAAGAGAAAACGTTTTGGCGCGTGTCACAGGGACACTTGTAAAACCGATGTGTTCAGATTTAGCTCGTTTCGGTCTAAAACAGCTTGTTTCGTTGTGTGAAGCAAGAATACATGATTTTCCCGCTGTTATAAGAGAAAACGTTTTGACGCGTGTCACAGGGACACTTGTAAAACCGATGTGTTCAGATTTAGCTCGTTTCGGTCTAAAACAGCTTGTTTCGTTGGATTAAGCACGAATACATGCTTTTCGCGCAGTTATAAGAGAAAAAGTTTTGACGCGTATCACGTGGATACTTGTAAAACCGATGTGTTCAGATATAGCTCATTTTGGTATAAAACAACTTGTTTCGTTGTTTTAAGCACGAATACATGCTTTTCGCGCAGTTATAGAAGGAAAAGGTTTGACGCGTATTAGAGACTTGTAAAACCGATGCGTTGTGATTTAGCTCGTTTCGGTCTAAAAGAGCTTGTTTCGTTGTTTTAAGCACGAATACATGCTTTTCGCGCAGTTATAGAAGAAAAAGTTTTGACGCGTATTAGAGAGACCTGTAAAACCGATGTGTTGTGATTTAGCTCGTTTCTGTCTAAAACAACTTGTTTCGTTGTATTAAGCACGAATACATGCTTTTTGCGCAGTTATAAGAGAAAACGTTTTGACGCGTATCACATGCACACTTGTAAAACCGATATGTTCAGATCTAGCTCATTTTGGTCTAAAACAGCTTGTTTCGTTGCATTAAGCACGAATACATGCTTTTCGCGCCGTTATAAGAGAAAAAGTTTTGACGCGTATCAGAGGAAAACTTGTAAAACCGATGTGTTGTGATTTAGCTCGTTTCGGTCTAAAACAGCTTGTTTCGTTGTATTAAGCACGAATACATGCTTTTCGCGCAGTTATAAGAGAAAAAGTTTTGACGCGTATCAGAGGAACACTCGTAAAACCAATGTGTTGTGATTTAGCTCGTTTCGGTCTAAAACAGCTTGTTTCGTTGGATTAATCACGAATACATGCTTTTCGCGCAGTTATAAGAGAAAACGTTTTGACGCGTGTCACAAGGACACTTGTAAAACCGATGTGTTCAGATTTACCTCGTTTCGGTTTAAAACAGATTGTTTCGTTGGATTAAGCAGGAATACATGCTTTTCGCGCAGTTATAAGAGAAAAAAGTTTTGACGCTTATCACATGGGCACTTGTAAAACCGATGTGTTCAGATCTAGCTCGTTTTGGTCTAAAACAGCTTGTTTCGTTGTATTAAGCACGAATACAATCTTTTCGCGCAGTTATAAGAGAAAACGTTTTGACGCGTTTCACATGGACGCTTTTAAAACCGATGTGTTCAGATTTAGCTCGTTTCGGTCTAAAACCGCTTGTTTCGTTGTATTATACATGCTTTTCACGCAGTTATGAGAGAAAAAGATTTGACGCGTGTCACAGGGACACTTGTAAAACCTATGCGTTCAGATTTAGCTCGTTTCAGTCTAAAACAGCTTGTTTCGTTGTATTAAGCACGAATACATGCTTTTCGCTCAATTATAAGAGAAAAAGTTGACGCGTATCACGTGGATACTTGTAAAACCGATGTGTTCAGATATAGCTCGTTGTGGTATAAAACAGCTTGTTTCGTTGTTTTAAGCACGAATACATGCTTTTCGCGCAGTTATAGAAGAAAACGTTTTGACGCCTATTAGGGAGACGTAAAATCGATGTGTTGTGATTTAGCTCGTTTCGGTCTAAAACAGCTTGTTTCGTTGTATTAAGCACGAATACATGCTTTTCGCGCAGTTATAAGAGAAAAATATGACGCGTATCACGTGGATACTTGTAAAACCGATGTGTGCAGATATAGCTCGTTTTGGTATAAAACAGCTTGTTTCGTTGTTTTAAGCACGAATACATGCTTTTCGCGAAGTTATAGAAGAAAAAGTTTTGACGCGTATTAGAGGGACACTTGTAAAACCGATGTGTTCAGATTTAGCTCGTTTCGGTCTAAAACAGCTTGTTTCGTTCTATTAAGCACGAATACATGCTTTTCGCGCAGTTATAAGAGAAAAAGTTTTGACGCGTATCAGAGGAAAACTTGTAAAACCGATGTGTTGTGATTTACCTCGTTTCGGTCTAAAACAGCTTGTTTCGTTGGATTAAGTACGAATACATGCTTTTCGCGCAGTTATAAGAGAAAAAGTTTTGACGCGTATCAGAGGAACACTCGTAAAACCAATGTGTTGTGCTTTAGCTCGTTTCGGTCTAAAACAGCTTGTTTTGTTGTTTTAAGCACGAATACATGCTTTTCGCGCAGTTATAGAAGAAAACGTTTTGACGCGTATTAGGGAGACTTGTAAAACCGATGTGTTGTGATTTAGCTCGTTTCGGTCTAAAACAGCTTGTTTCGTTGTATTAAGCACGAATGCATGCTTTTCGCGCAGTTATAAGAGAAAAAGTTTTGACGCGTATCAGAGGAAAACTTGTAAAACCGATGTGTTCAGATTTAGCTCGTTTCGGTCTAAAACAGCTTGTTTCGTTGTGTTAAGCAAGAATACATGATTTTCTCGCTGTTATAAGAGAAAACGTTTTGACGCGTGTCACAGGGACACTTGTAAAACTGATGTGTTCAGATTTAGCTCGTTTCGGTCTAAAACAGCTTGTTTCGTTGGATTAAGCACGAATACATGCTTTTCGCGCAGTTATAAGAGAAAAAGTTTTGACGCGTATCAGAGGAAAACTTGTAAAACCGATGTGTTGTGATTTAGCTCGTTTCGGTCTAAAACAGCTTGTTTCGTTGGATTAAGTACGAATACATGCTTTTCGCGCAGTTATAAGAGAAAAAGTTTTGACGCGTATCAGAGGAACACTCGTAAAACCAATGTGTTGTGATTTAGCTCGTTTCGGTCTAAAACAGCTTGTTTTGTTGTTTTAAGCACGAATACATGCTTTTCGCGCAGTTATAGAAGAAAACGTTTTGACGCGTATTAGGGAGACGTAAAACCGATGTGTTGTGATTTAGCTCGTTTCGGTCTAAAACAGCTTGTTTCGTTGTATTAAGCACGAATACATGCTTTTCGCGCAGTTATAAGAGAAAAAGTTTTGACGCGTATCAGAGGAAAACTTGTAAAACCGATGTGTCGTGATTTAGCTCGTTTCGGTCTAAAAACGCTTGTTTCGTTGTATTAAGCTAGAATACATGCTTTTCGCGCTGTTATAAGAGAAAACGTTTTGATGCGTGTCACAGGGACACTTGTAAAACCGATGTGTTCAGATTTAGCTCGTTTCGGTCTAAAACAGCTTGTTTCGTTGTGTTAAGCAAGAATACATGATTTTCCCGCTGTTATAAGAGAAAACGTTTTGGCGCGTGTCACAGGGACACTTGTAAAACCGATGTGTTCAGATTTAGCTCGTTTCGGTCTAAAACAGCTTGTTTTGTTGGATTAAGCACGAATACATGCTTTTCGCGCAGTTATAAGAGAAAAAGTTTTGACGCGTATCACGTGGATACTTGTAAAACCGATGTGTTCAGATATATCTCGTTTTGGTATAAAACAACTTGTTTCGTTGTTTTAAGCACGAATACATGCTTTTCGCGCAGTTATAGAAGGAAAAGTTTTGACGCGTATTAGAGACTTGTAAAACCGATGCGTTGTGATTTAGCTCGTTTCGGTCTAAAAGAGCTTGTTTCGTTGTTTTAAGCACGAATACATGCTTTTCGTGCAGTTATAGAAGAAAAAGTTTTGACGCGTATTAGAGAGACCTGTAAATCCGATGTGTTGTGATTTAGCTCGTTTCTGTCTAAAACAGCTTGTTTCGTTGTATTAAGCACGAATACATGCTTTTTGCGCAGTTATAAGAGAAAACGTTTTGACGCGTACCACATGCACACTTGTAAAACCGATATGTTCAGATCTAGCTCGTTTTGGTCTAAAAAAGCTTGTTTCGTTGCATTAAGCACGAATACATGCTTTTCGCGCCGTTATAAGAGAAAAAGTTTTGAAGCGTATCAGAGGAAAACTTGTAAAACCGATGTGTTGTGATTTAGCTCGTTTCGGTCTAGAACAGCTTGTTTTGTTGGATTAAGTACGAATACATGCTTTTCGCGCAGTTATAAGAGAAAAAGTTTTGACGCGTATCAGAGGAACACTCGTAAAACCAATGTGTTGTGATTTAGCTCGTTTCGGTCTAAAACAGCTTGTTTTGTTGTTTTAAGCACGAATACATGCTTTTCGCGCAGTTATAGAAGAAAACGTTTTGACGCGTATTAGGGAGACTTGTAAAACCGATGTGTTGTGATTTAGCTCGTTTCGGTCTAAAACAGCTTGTTTCGTTGTATTAAGCACGAATACATGCTTTTCGCGCAGTTATAAGAGAAAAAGTTTTGACGCGTATCAGAGGAAAACTTGTAAAACCGATGTGTCGTGATTTAGCTCGTTTCGGTCTAAAAACGCTTGTTTCGTTGTATTAAGCTAGAATACATGCTTTTCGCGCTGTTATAAGAGAAAACGTTTTGATGCGTGTCACAGGGACACTTGTAAAACCGATGTGTTCAGATTTAGCTCGTTTCGGTCTAAAACAGCTTGTTTCGTTGTGTTAAGCAAGAATACATGATTTTCCCGCTGTTATAAGAGAAAACGTTTTGACGCGTGTCACAGGGACACTTGTAAAACCGATGTGTTCAGATTTAGCTCGTTTCGGTCTAAAACAGCTTGTTTCGTTGGATTAAGCACGAATACATGCTTTTCGCGCAGTTATAAGAGAAAAAGTTTTGACGCGTATCACGTGGATACTTGTAAAACCGATGTGTTCAGATATAGCTCGTTTTGGTATAAAACAACTTGTTTCGTTGTTTTAAGCACGAATACATGCTTTTCGCGCAGTTATAGAAGGAAAAGGTTTGACGCGTATTAGAGACTTGTAAAACCGATGCGTTGTGATTTAGCTCGTTTCGGTCTAAAAGAGCTTGTTTCGTTGTTTTAAGCACGAATACATGCTTTTCGCGCAGTTATAGAAGAAAAAGTTTTGACGCGTATTAGAGAGACCTGTAAAACCGATGTGTTGTGATTTAGCTCGTTTCTGTCTAAAACAACTTGTTTCGTTGTATTAAGCACGAATACATGCTTTTTGCGCAGTTATAAGAGAAAACGTTTTGACGCGTATCACATGCACACTTGTAAAACCGATATGTTCAGATCTAGCTCATTTTGGTCTAAAACAGCTTGTTTCGTTGCATTAAGCACGAATACATGCTTTTCGCGCCGTTATAAGAGAAAACGTTTTGACGCGTATCAGAGGAAAACTTGTAAAACCGATGTGTTGTGATTTAGCTCGTTTCGGTCTAAAACAGCTTGTTTCGTTGTATTAAGCACGAATACATGCTTTTCGCGCAGTTATAAGAGAAAAAGTTTTGACGCGTATCAGAGGAACACTCGTAAAACCAATGTGTTGTGATTTAGCTCGTTTCGGTCTAAAACAGCTTGTTTCGTTGGATTAATCACGAATACATGCTTTTCGCGCAGTTATAAGAGAAAAAGTTTTGACGCGTGTCACAAGGACACTTGTAAAACCGATGTGTTCAGATTTACCTCGTTTCGGTTTAAAACAGATTGTTTCGTTGGATTAAGCAGGAATACATGCTTTTCGCGCAGTTATAAGATAAAAAAGTTTTCACGCTTATCACATGGGCACTTGTAAAACCGATGTGTTCAGATCTAGCTCGTTTTGGTCTAAAACAGCTTGTTTCGTTGTATTAAGCACGAATACAATCTTTTCGCGCAGTTATAAGAGAAAAAGTTTTGACGCGTTTCACATGGACGCTTTTAAAACCGATGTGTTCAGATTTAGCTCGTTTCGGTCTAAAACAGCTTGTTTCGTTGTATTATACATGCTTTTCACGCAGTTATGAGAGAAAAAGATTTGACGCGTGTCACAGGGACACTTGTAAAACCGATGTGTTCAGATTTAGCTCGTTTCGGTCTAAAACAGCTTGTTTCGTTGGATTAAGCACGAATACATGCTTTTCGCGCAGTTATAAGAGAAAAAGTTTTGACGCGTATCACGTGGATACTTGTAAAACCGATGTGTTCAGATATAGCTCGTTTTGGTATAAAACAACTTGTTTCGTTGTTTTAAGCACGAATACATGCTTTTCGCGCAGTTATAGAAGGAAAAGGTTTGACGCGTATTAGAGACTTGTAAAACCGATGCGTTGTGATTTAGCTCGTTTCGGTCTAAAAGAGCTTGTTTCGTTGTTTTAAGCACGAATACATGCTTTTCGCGCAGTTATAGAAGAAAAAGTTTTGACGCGTATTAGAGAGACCTGTAAAACCGATGTGTTGTGATTTAGCTCGTTTCTGTCTAAAACAACTTGTTTCGTTGTATTAAGCACGAATACATGCTTTTTGCGCAGTTATAAGAGAAAACGTTTTGACGCGTATCACATGCACACTTGTAAAACCGATATGTTCAGATCTAGCTCATTTTGGTCTAAAACAGCTTGTTTCGTTGCATTAAGCACGAATACATGCTTTTCGCGCCGTTATAAGAGAAAAAGTTTTGACGCGTATCAGAGGAAAACTTGTAAAACCGATGTGTTGTGATTTAGCTCGTTTCGGTCTAAAACAGCTTGTTTCGTTGTATTAAGCACGAATACATGCTTTTCGCGCAGTTATAAGAGAAAAAGTTTTGACGCGTATCAGAGGAACACTCGTAAAACCAATGTGTTGTGATTTAGCTCGTTTCGGTCTAAAACAGCTTGTTTCGTTGGATTAATCACGAATACATGCTTTTCGCGCAGTTATAAGAGAAAACGTTTTGACGCGTGTCACAAGGACACTTGTAAAACCGATGTGTTCAGATTTACCTCGTTTCGGTTTAAAACAGATTGTTTCGTTGGATTAAGCAGGAATACATGCTTTTCGCGCAGTTATAAGAGAAAAAAGTTTTGACGCTTATCACATGGGCACTTGTAAAACCGATGTGTTCAGATCTAGCTCGTTTTGGTCTAAAACAGCTTGTTTCGTTGTATTAAGCACGAATACAATCTTTTCGCGCAGTTATAAGAGAAAACGTTTTGACGCGTTTCACATGGACGCTTTTAAAACCGATGTGTTCAGATTTAGCTCGTTTCGGTCTAAAACCGCTTGTTTCGTTGTATTATACATGCTTTTCACGCAGTTATGAGAGAAAAAGATTTGACGCGTGTCACAGGGACACTTGTAAAACCTATGCGTTCAGATTTAGCTCGTTTCAGTCTAAAACAGCTTGTTTCGTTGTATTAAGCACGAATACATGCTTTTCGCTCAATTATAAGAGAAAAAGTTGACGCGTATCACGTGGATACTTGTAAAACCGATGTGTTCAGATATAGCTCGTTGTGGTATAAAACAGCTTGTTTCGTTGTTTTAAGCACGAATACATGCTTTTCGCGCAGTTATAGAAGAAAACGTTTTGACGCCTATTAGGGAGACGTAAAATCGATGTGTTGTGATTTAGCTCGTTTCGGTCTAAAACAGCTTGTTTCGTTGTATTAAGCACGAATACATGCTTTTCGCGCAGTTATAAGAGAAAAATATGACGCGTATCACGTGGATACTTGTAAAACCGATGTGTGCAGATATAGCTCGTTTTGGTATAAAACAGCTTGTTTCGTTGTTTTAAGCACGAATACATGCTTTTCGCGCAGTTATAGAAGAAAAAGTTTTGACGCGTATTAGAGGGACACTTGTAAAACCGATGTGTTCAGATTTAGCTCGTTTCGGTCTAAAACAGCTTGTTTCGTTCTATTAAGCACGAATACATGCTTTTCGCGCAGTTATAAGAGAAAAAGTTTTGACGCGTATCAGAGGAAAACTTGTAAAACCGATGTGTTGTGATTTACCTCGTTTCGGTCTAAAACAGCTTGTTTCGTTGGATTAAGTACGAATACATGCTTTTCGCGCAGTTATAAGAGAAAAAGTTTTGACGCGTATCAGAGGAACACTCGTAAAACCAATGTGTTGTGCTTTAGCTCGTTTCGGTCTAAAACAGCTTGTTTTGTTGTTTTAAGCACGAATACATGCTTTTCGCGCAGTTATAGAAGAAAACGTTTTGACGCGTATTAGGGAGACTTGTAAAACCGATGTGTTGTGATTTAGCTCGTTTCGGTCTAAAACAGCTTGTTTCGTTGTATTAAGCACGAATGCATGCTTTTCGCGCAGTTATAAGAGAAAAAGTTTTGACGCGTATCAGAGGAAAACTTGTAAAACCGATGTGTTCAGATTTAGCTCGTTTCGGTCTAAAACAGCTTGTTTCGTTGTGTTAAGCAAGAATACATGATTTTCTCGCTGTTATAAGAGAAAACGTTTTGACGCGTGTCACAGGGACACTTGTAAAACTGATGTGTTCAGATTTAGCTCGTTTCGGTCTAAAACAGCTTGTTTCGTTGGATTAAGCACGAATACATGCTTTTCGCGCAGTTATAAGAGAAAAAGTTTTGACGCGTATCACGTGAATACTTGTAAAACCGATGTGTTCAGATATAGCTCGTTTTGGTATAAAACAACTTGTTTCGTTGTTTTAAGCACGAATACATGCTTTTCGCGCAGTTATAGAAAAAAAAGTTTTGACGCGTATTAGGGACTTGTAAAACCGATGCGTTGTGATTTAGCTCGTTTCGGTCTAAAACAGCTTGGTTTGTTGTTTTAAGCACGAATACATGCGTTTCGCGCAGTTATAGAAGAAAACGTTTTGACGCGTATTAGGGAGACTTGTAAAACCGATGTGTTGTGATTTAGCTCGTTTCGGTCTAAAACAGCTTGTTTCGTTGTATTAAGCACGAATACATGCTTTTCGCGCAGTTATAAGAGAAAAAGTTTTGACGCGTATCAGAGGAAAACTTGTAAAACCGATGTGTCGTGATTTAGCTCGTTTCGGTCTAAAAACGCTTGTTTCGTTGTATTAAGCTAGAATACATGTTTTTTGCGTTGTTATAAGAGAAAACGTTTTGATGCGTGTCACAGGGACACTTGTAAAACCGATGTGTTCAGATTTAGGTCGTTTCGGTCTAAAACAGCTTGTGTCGTTGTGTTAAGCAAGAATACATGATTTTCCCGCTGTTATAAGAGAAAACGTTTTGACGCGTGTCACAGGGACACTTGTAAAACCGGTGTGTTCAGATTTAGCTCGTTTCGGTCTAAAACAGCTTGTTTCGTTGGATTAAGCAAGAATAGATGCTTTTCGCGCAGTTATAAGAGAAAAAGTTTTGACGCGTATCACGTGGATACTTGTAAAACCGATGTGTTCAGATATAGCTCGTTTTGGTATAAAACAACTTGTTTCGTTGTTTTAAGCACGAATACATGCTTTTCGCGCAGTTATAGAAGGAAAAGTTTTGACGCGTATTAGAGACTTGTAAAACCGATGTGTTGTGATTTAGCTCGTTTCTGTCGAAAACAGCTTGTTTCGTTGTATTAAGCACGAATACATGCTTTTTGCGCAGTTATAAGAGAAAACGTTTTGACGCGTATCACATGCACACTTGTAAAACCGATATGTTCAGATCTAGCTCGTTTTGGTCTAAAACAGCTTGTTTCGTTGTATTAAGCACGAATACATGCTTTTCGCGCAGTTATAAGAGAAAACGTTTTGACGCGTATCAGAGGAACACTCGTAAAACCAACGTGTTGTGATTTAGCTCGTTTCGGTCTAAAACAGCTTGTTTTGTTGTTTTAAGCACGAATACATGCTTTTCGCGCAGTTATAGAAGAAAACGTTTTGACGCGTATTAGGGAGACTTGTAAAACCGATGTGTTGTGATTTAGCTCGTTTCGGTCTAAAACAGCTTGTTTCGTTGTATTAAGCACGAATACATGCTTTTCGCGCAGTTATAAAAGAAAAAGTTTTGACGCGTATCAGAGGAAAACTTGTAAAACCGATGTGTCGTGATTTAGCTCGTTTCGGTCTAAAAACGCTTGTGTCGTTGTATTAATTAAGCTAGAATACATGCTTTTCGCGCTGTTATAAGAGAAAACGTTTTGATGCGTGTCACAGGAACACTTGTAAAACCGATGTGTTCAGATTTAGCTCGTTTCGGTCTAAAACAGCTTGTTTCGTTGTGTGAAGCAAGAATACATGATTTTCCCGCTGTTATAAGAGAAAACGTTTTGACGCGTGTCACAGGGACACTTGTAAAACCGATGTGTTCAGATTTAGCTCGTTTCGGTCTAAAACAGCTTGTTTCGTTGGATTAAGCACGAATACATGCTTTTCGCGCAGTTATAAGAGAAAAAGTTTTGACGCGTATCACGTGGATACTTGTAAAACCGATGTGTTCAGATATAGCTCGTTTTGGTATAAAACAACTTGTTTCGTTGTTTTAAGCACGAATACATGCTTTTCGCGCAGTTATAGAAGGAAAAGGTTTGACGCGTATTAGAGACTTGTAAAACCGATGCGTTGTGATTTAGCTCGTTTCGGTCTAAAAGAGCTTGTTTCGTTGTTTTAAGCACGAATACATGCTTTTCGCGCAGTTATAGAAGAAAAAGTTTTGACGCGTATTAGAGAGACCTGTAAAACCGATGTGTTGTGATTTAGCTCGTTTCTGTCTAAAACAACTTGTTTCGTTGTATTAAGCACGAATACATGCTTTTTGCGCAGTTATAAGAGAAAACGTTTTGACGCGTATCACATGCACACTTGTAAAACCGATATGTTCAGATCTAGCTCATTTTGGTCTAAAACAGCTTGTTTCGTTGCATTAAGCACGAATACATGCTTTTCGCGCCGTTATAAGAGAAAAAGTTTTGACGCGTATCAGAGGAAAACTTGTAAAACCGATGTGTTGTGATTTAGCTCGTTTCGGTCTAAAACAGCTTGTTTCGTTGTATTAAGCACGAATACATGCTTTTCGCGCAGTTATAAGAGAAAAAGTTTTGACGCGTATCAGAGGAACACTCGTAAAACCAATGTGTTGTGATTTAGCTCGTTTCGGTCTAAAACAGCTTGTTTCGTTGGATTAATCACGAATACATGCTTTTCGCGCAGTTATAAGAGAAAACGTTTTGACGAGTGTCACAAGGACACTTGTAAAACCGATGTGTTCAGATTTACCTCGTTTCGGTTTAAAACAGATTGTTTCGTTGGATTAAGCAGGAATACATGCTTTTCGCGCAGTTATAAGAGAAAAAAGTTTTGACGCTTATCACATGGGCACTTGTAAAACCGATGTGTTCAGATCTAGCTCGTTTTGGTCTAAAACAGCTTGTTTCGTTGTATTAAGCACGAATACAATCTTTTCGCGCAGTTATAAGAGAAAAAGTTTTGACGCGTTTCACATGGACGCTTTTAAAACCGATGTGTTCAGATTTTGCTCGTTTCGGTCTAAAACCGCTTGTTTCGTTGTATTATACATGCTTTTCACGCAGTTATGAGAGAAAAAGATTTGACGCGTGTCACAGGGACACTTGTAAAACCTATGCGTTCAGATTTAGCTCGTTTCAGTCTAAAACAGCTTGTTTCGTTGTATTAAGCACGAATACATGCTTTTCGCTCAATTATAAGAGAAAAAGTTGACGCGTATCACGTGGATACTTGTAAAACCGATGTGTTCAGATATAGCTCGTTGTGGTATAAAACAGCTTGTTTCGTTGTTTTAAGCACGAATACATGCTTTTCGCGCAGTTATAGAAGAAAACGTTTTGACGCCTATTAGGGAGACGTAAAATCGATGTGTTGTGATTTAGCTCGTTTCGGTCTAAAACAGCTTGTTTCGTTGTATTAAGCACGAATACATGCTTTTCGCGCAGTTATAAGAGAAAAATATGACGCGTATCACGTGGATACTTGTAAAACCGATGTGTGCAGATATAGCTCGTTTTGGTATAAAACAGCTTGTTTCGTTGTTTTAAGCACGAATACATGCTTTTCGCGCAGTTATAGAAGAAAAAGTTTTGACGCGTATTAGAGGGACACTTGTAAAACCGATGTGTTCAGATTTAGCTCGTTTCGGTCTAAAACAGCTTGTTTCGTTCTATTAAGCACGAATACATGCTTTTCGCGCAGTTATAAGAGAAAAAGTTTTGACGCGTATCAGAGGAAAACTTGTAAAACCGATGTGTTGTGATTTACCTCGTTTCGGTCTAAAACAGCTTGTTTCGTTGGATTAAGTACGAATACATGCTTTTCGCGCAGTTATAAGAGAAAAAGTTTTGACGCGTATCAGAGGAACACTCGTAAAACCAATGTGTTGTGCTTTAGCTCGTTTCGGTCTAAAACAGCTTGTTTTGTTGTTTTAAGCACGAATACATGCTTTTCGCGCAGTTATAGAAGAAAACGTTTTGACGCGTATTAGGGAGACTTGTAAAACCGATGTGTTGTGATTTAGCTCGTTTCGGTCTAAAACAGCTTGTTTCGTTGTATTAAGCACGAATGCATGCTTTTCGCGCAGTTATAGAAGAAAACGTTTTGACGCGTATTAGGGAGACTTGTAAAACCGATGTGTTGTGATTTAGCTCGTTTCGGTCTAAAACAGCTTGTTTCATTGTATTAAGCACGAATACATGCTTTTCGCGCAGTTTTAAGAGAAAAACTTTTGACGCGTATCACGTGGATACTTGTAAAACCGATGTGTTCAGATATAGCTCGTTTTGGTATAAAACAGCTTGTTTCGTTCTATTAAGCACGAATACATGCTTTTCGCGCAGTTATAAGAGAAAAAGTTTTGACGCGTATCAGAGGAAAACTTGTAAAACCGATGTGTTGTGATTTACCTCGTTTCGGTCTAAAACAGCTTGTTTCGTTGGATTAAGTACGAATACATGCTTTTCGCGCAGTTATAAGAGAAAAAGTTTTGACGCGTATCAGAGGAACACTCGTAAAACCAATGTGTTGTGCTTTAGCTCGTTTCGGTCTAAAACAGCTTGTTTTGTTGTTTTAAGCACGAATACATGCTTTTCGCGCAGTTATAGAAGAAAACGTTTTGACGCGTATTAGGGAGACTTGTAAAACCGATGTGTTGTGATTTAGCTCGTTTCGGTCTAAAACAGCTTGTTTCGTTGTATTAAGCACGAATACATGCTTTTCGCGCAGTTATAAGAGAAAAAGTTTTGACGCGTATCAGAGGAAAACTTGTAAAACCGATGTGTCGTGATTTAGCTCGTTTCGGTCTAAAAACGCTTGTTTCGTTGTATTAAGCTAGAATACATGTTTTTTGCGTTGTTATAAGAGAAAACGTTTTGATGCGTGTCACAGGGACACTTGTAAAACCGATGTGTTCAGATTTAGGTCGTTTCGGTCTAAAACAGCTTGTGTCGTTGTGTTAAGCAAGAATACATGATTTTCCCGCTGTTATAAGAGAAAACGTTTTGACGCGTGTCACAGGGACACTTGTAAAACCGATGTGTTCAGATTTAGCTCGTTTCGGTCTAAAACAGCTTGTTTCGTTGGATTAAGCAAGAATAGATGCTTTTCGCGCAGTTATAAGAGAAAAAGTTTTGACGCGTATCACGTGGATACTTGTAAAACCGATGTGTTCAGATATAGCTCGTTTTGGTATAAAACAACTTGTTTCGTTGTTTTAGGCACGAATACATGATTTTCGCGCAGTTATAGAAGGAAAAGTTTTGACGCGTATTAGAGACTTGTAAAACCGATGTGTTGTGATTTAGCTCGTTTCTGTCTAAAACAGCTTGTTTCGTTGTATTAAGCACGAATACATGCTTTTTGCGCAGTTATAAGAGAAAACGTTTTGACGCGTATCACATGCACACTTGTAAAACCGATATGTTCAGATCTAGCTCGTTTTGGTCTAAAACAGCTTGTTTCGTTGTATTAAGCACGAATACGTGCTTTTCGCGCAGTTATAAGAGAAAACGTTTTGACGCGTATCAGAGGAAAACTTGTAAAACCGATGTGATTTAGCTCGTTTCGGTCTAAAACAGCTTGTTTCGTTCTATTAAGCACGAATACATGCTTTTCGCGCAGTTATAGAAGAAAAAGTTTTGACGCGTATTAGAGGGACACTTGTAAAACCGATGTGTTCAGATTTAGCTCGTTTCGGTCTAAAACAGCTTGTTTCGTTGGATTAAGTACGAATACATGCTTTTCGCGCAGTTATAAGAGAAAAAGTTTTGACGCGTATCAGAGGAACACTCGTAAAACCAATGTGTTGTGATTTAGCTCGTTTCGGTCTAAAACAGCTTGTTTTGTTGTTTTAAGCACGAATACATGCTTTTCGCGCAGTTATAGAAGAAAACGTTTTGACGCGTATTAGGGAGACTTGTAAAACCGATGTGTTGTGATTTAGCTCGTTTCGGTCTAAAACAGCTTGTTTCGTTGTATTAAGCACGAATACATGCTTTTCGCGCAGTTATAAGAGAAAAAGTTTTGACGCGTATCAGAGGAAAACTTGTAAAACCGATGTGTTCAGATTTAGCTCGTTTCGGTCTAAAACAGCTTGTTTCGTTGTGTTAAGCAAGAATACATGATTTTCCCGCTGTTATAAGAGAAAACGTTTTGACGCGTGTCACAGGGACACTTGTAAAACCGATGTGTTCAGATTTAGCTCGTTTCGGTCTAAAACAGCTTGTTTCGTTGGATTAAGCACGAATACATGCTTTTCGCGCAGTTATAAGAGAAAAAGTTTTGACGCGTATCACGTGGATACTTGTAAAACCGATGTGTTCAGATATAGCTCGTTTTGGTATAAAACAACTTGTTTCGTTGTTTTAAGCACGAATACATGCTTTTCGCGCAGTTATAGAAGGAAAAGTTTTGACGCGTATTAGAGACTTGTAAAACCGATGCGTTGTGATTTAGCTCGTTTCGGTCTAAAACAGCTTGGTTTGTTGTTTTAAGCACGAATACATGCTTTTCGCGCAGTTATAGAAGAAAACGTTTTGACGCGTATTAGGGAGACTTGTAAAACCGATGTGTTGTGATTTAGCTCGTTTCGGTCTAAAACAGCTTGTTTCGTTGTAATAAGCACGAATACATGCTTTTCGCGCAGTTATAAGAGAAAAAGTTTTGACGCGTATCAGAGGAAAACTTGTAAAACCGATGTGTCGTGATTTAGCTCGTTTCGGTCTCAAAACGCTTGTTTCGTTGTATTAAGCTAGAATACATGTTTTTTGCGTTGTTATAAGAGAAAACGTTTTGATGCGTGTCACAGGGACACTTGTAAAACCGATGTGTTCAGATTTATGTCGTTTCGGTCTAAAACAGCTTGTGTCGTTGTGTTAAGCAAGAATACATGATTTTCCCGCTGTTATAAGAGAAAACGTTTTGACGCGTGTCACAGGGACACTTGTAAAACCGATGTGTTCAGATTTAGCTCGTTTCGGTCTAAAACAGCTTGTTTCGTTGGATTAAGCAAGAATAGATGCTTTTCGCGCAGTTATAAGAGAAAAAGTTTTGACGCGTATCACGTGGATACTTGTAAAACCGATGTGTTCAGATATAGCTCGTTTTGGTATAAAACAACTTGTTTCGTTGTTTTAAGCACGAATACATGCTTTTCGCGCAGTTATAGAAGGAAAAGTTTTGACGCGTATTATAGACTTGTAAAACCGATGTGTTGTGATTTAGCTCGTTTCTGTCTAAAACAGCTTGTTTCGTTGTATTAAGCACGAATACATGCTTTTTGCGCAGTTATAAGAGAAAACGTTTTGACGCGTATCACATGCACACTTGTAAAACCGATATGTTCAGATCTAGCTCGTTTTGGTCTAAAACAGCTTGTTTCGTTGTATTAAGCAAGAATACATGCTTTTCGCGCAGTTATAAGAGAAAACGTTTTGACGCGTATCAGAGGAAAACTTGTAAAACCGATGTGATTTAGCTCGTTTCGGTCTAAAACAGCTTGTTTCGTTGTATTAAGCACGAATACATGCTTTTCGCGCAGTTATAGAAGAAAAAGTTTTGACGCGTATTAGAGGGACACTTGTAAAACCGATGTGTTCAGATTTAGCTCGTTTCGGTCTAAAACAGCTTGTTTCGTTCTATTAAGCACGAATACATGCTTTTCGCGCAGTTATAAGAGAAAAAGTTTTGACGCGTATCAGAGGAAAACTTGTAAAACCGATGTGTTGTGATTTACCTCGTTTCGGTCTAAAACAGCTTGTTTCGTTGGATTAAGTACGAATACATGCTTTTCGCGCAGTTATAAGAGAAAAAGTTTTGACGCGTATCAGAGGAACACTCGTAAAACCAATGTGTTGTGATTTAGCTCGTTTCGGTCTAAAACAGCTTGTTTTGTTGTTTTAAGCACGAATACATGCTTTTCGCGCAGTTATAGAAGAATACGTTTTGACGCGTATTAGGGAGACTTGTAAAACCGATGTGTTGTGATTTAGCTCGTTTCGGTCTAAAACAGCTTGTTTCGTTGTATTAAGCACGAATACATGCTTTTCGCGCAGTTATAAGAGAAAAAGTTTTGACGCGTATCAGAGGAAAACTTGTAAAACCGATGTGTTCAGATTTAGCTCGTTTCGATCTAAAACAGCTTGTTTCGTTGTGTTAAGCAAGAATACATGATTTTCCCGCTGTTATAAGAGAAAACGTTTTGACGCGTGTCACAGGGACACTTGTAAAACCGATGTGTTCAGATTTAGCTCGTTTCGGTCTAAAACAGCTTGTTTCTTTGGATTAAGCACGAATACATGCTTTTCGCGCAGTTATAAGAGAAAAAGTTTTGACGCGTATCACGTGGATACTTGTAAAACCGATGTGTTCAGATATAGCTCGTTTTGGTATAAAACAACTTGTTTCGTTGTTTTAAGCACGAATACATGCTTTTCGCGCAGTTATAGAAGGAAAAGTTTTGACGCATATTAGAGACTTGTAAAACCGATGCGTTGTGATTTAGCTCGTTTCGGTCTAAAACAGCTTGTTTTGTTGTTTTATGCACGAATACATGCTTTTCGCGCAGTTATAGAAGAAAACGTTTTGACGCGTATTAGGGAGACTTGTAAAACCGATGTGTTGTGATTTAGCTCGTTTCGGTCTAAAACAGCTTGTTTCGTTGTATTAAGCACGAATACATGCTTTTCGCGCAGTTATAAGAGAAAAAGTTTTGACGCGTATCAGAGGAAAACTTGTAAAACCGATGTGTCGTGATTTAGCTCGTTTCGGTCTAAAAACGCTTGTTTCGTTGTATTAAGCTAGAATACATGCTTTTTGCGTTGTTATAAGAGAAAACGTTTTGATGCGTGTCACAGGGACACTTGTAAAACCGATGTGTTCAGATTTAGGTCGTTTCGGTCTAAAACAGCTTGTGTCGTTGTGTTAAGCAAGAATACATGATTTTCCCGCTGTTATAAGAGAAAACGTTTTGACGCGTGTCACAGGGACACTTGTAAAACCGATGTGTTCAGATTTAGCTCGTTTCGGTCTAAAACAGCTTGTTTCGTTGGATTAAGCACGAATAGATGCTTTTCGCGCAGTTATAAGAGAAAAAGTTTTGACGCGTATCACGTGGATACTTGTAAAACCGATGTGTTCAGATATAGCTCGTTTTGGTATAAAACAACTTGTTTCGTTGTTTTAAGCATGAATACATGCTTTTCGCGCAGTTATAGAAGGAAAAGTTTTGACGCGTATTAGAGACTTGTAAAACCGATGCGTTGTGATTTTGCTCGTTTCGGTCTAAAAGAGCTTGTTTCGTTGTTTTAAGCACGAATACATGCTTTTCGCGCAGTTATAGAAGAAAAAGTTTTTGACGCGTATTAGAGAGACGTAAAACCGATGTGTTGTGATTTAGCTCGTTTCTGTCTAAAACAGCTTGTTTCGTTGTATTAAGCACGAATACATGCTTTTTGCGCAGTTATAAGAGAAAACGTTTTGACGCGTATCACATGCACACTTGTAAAACCGATATGTTCAGATCCAGCTCGTTTTGGTCTAAAACAGCTTGTTTCGTTGTATTAAGCACGAATACATGCTTTTCGCGCAGTTATAAGAGAAAACGTTTTGACGCGTATCAGAGGAAAACTTGTAAAACCGATGTGATTTAGCTCGTTTCGGTCTAAAACAGCTTGTTTCGTTGTATTAAGCACGAATACATGCTTTTCGCGCAGTTATAAGAGAAAAGGTTTTGACGCGTATCAGAGGAACACTCGTAAACCCAATGTGTTGTGATTAGCTCGTTTCGGTCTAAAACAGCTTGTTTCGTTGGATTAATCACGAATACATGCTTTTTCGCGCAGTTATAGGAGAAAAAGTTTTGACGCGTATCACGTGGATACTTGTAAAACCGATATGTTCAGATCTAGCTCGTTTTGGTCTAAAACAGCTTGTTCTGTTGTATTAAGCACGAATACATGCTTTTCGCGCAGTTATAAGAGAAAAAGTTTTGACGCGTGTCACAAGGACACTTGTAAAACCGATGTGTTCAGATTTACCTCGTTTCGGTCTAAAACAGCTTGTTTCGTTGGATTAAGCAGGAATACATGCTTTCGCGCAGTTATAAGAGAAAAAAGTTTTGACGCTTATCACATGGGCACTTGTAAAACCGATGTGTTCAGATCTAGCTCGTTTTGGTCTAAAACAGCTTGTTTCGTTGTATTAAGCACGAATACATGCTTTTCGCGCAGTTATAAGAGAAAACGTTTTGACGCGTATCAGAGGGACACTTGTAAAACCGATGTGTTCAGATTTAGCTCGTTTCGGTCTAAAACAGCTTGTTTCGTTCTATTAAGCACGAATACATGCTTTTCGCGCAGTTATAAGAGAAAAAGTTTTGACGCGTATCAGAGGAAAACTTGTAAAACCGATGTGTTGTGATTTACCTCGTTTCGGTCTAAAACAGCTTGTTTCGTTGGATTAAGTACGAATACATGCTTTTCGCGCAGTTATAAGAGAAAAAGTTTTGACGCGTATCAGAGGAACACTCGTAAAACCAATGTGTTGTGATTTAGCTCGTTTCGGTCTAAAACAGCTTGTTTCGTTGGATTAATCACGAATACATGCTTTTCGCGCAGTTATAGGAGAAAAAGTTTTGACGCCTATCACGTGGATACTTGTAAAACCGATGTGTTCAGATATAGCTCGTTTTGGTATAAAACAACTTGTTTCGTTGTTTTAAGCACGAATACATGCTTTTCGCGCAGTTATAGAAGGAAAAGTTTTGACGCGTATTAGAGACTTGTAAAACCGATGCGTTGTGATTTAACTTGTTTCGGTCTAAAAGAGCTTGTTTCGTTGTTTTAAGCACGAATACATGCTTTTCGCGCAGTTATAGAAGAAAAAGTTTTGACGCGTATTAGAGAGACATGTAAAACCGATGTGTTGTGATTTAGCTCGTTTCTGTCTAAAACAGCTTGTTTCGTTGTATTAAGCACGAATACATGCTTTTTGCGCAGTTATAAGAGAAAACGTTTTGACGCGTATCACATGCACACTTGTAAAACCGATATGTTCAGATCTAGCTCGTTTTGGTCTAAAACAGCTTGTTTCGTTGTATTAAGCACGAATACATGCTTTTCGCGCAGTTATAAGAGAAAAAGTTTTGACGCGTGTCACAAGGACACTTGTAAAACCGATGTGTTCAGATTTACCTCGTTTCGGTCTAAAACAGCTTGTTTCGTTGGATTAAGCAGGAATACATGCTTTTCGCGCAGTTATAAGAGAAAAAAAGTTTTGACGCTTATCACATGGGCACTTGTAAAACCGATGTGTTCAGATCTAGCTCGTTTTGGTCTAAAACAGCTTGTTTCGTTGTATTAAGCACGAATACATGCTTTTCGCGCAGTTATAAGAGAAAACGTTTTGACGCGTATCAGAGGAAAACTTGTAAAACCGATGTGATTTAGCTCGTTTCGGTCTAAAACAGCTTGTTTCGTTGTATTAAGCACGAATACATGCTTTTCGCGCAGTTATAGAAGAAAAAGTTTTGACGCGTATTAGAGGGGACACTTGTAAAACCGATGTGTTCAGATTTAGCTCGTTTCGGTCTAAAACAGCTTGTTTCGTTCTATTAAGCACGAATACATGCTTTTCGCGCAGTTATAAGAGAAAAAGTTTTGACGCCTATCAGAGGAAAACTTGTAAAACCGATGTGTTGTGATTTACCTCGTTTCGGTCTAAAACAGCTTGTTTCGTTGGATTAAGCACGAATAGATGCTTTTCGCGCAGTTATAAGAGAAAAAAGTTTTGACGCGTATCACGTGGATACTTGTAAAACCGATGTGTTCAGATATAGCTCGTTTTGGTATAAAACAACTTGTTTCGTTGTTTTAAGCATGAATACATGCTTTTCGCGCAGTTATAGAAGGAAAAGTTTTGACGCGTATTAGAGACTTGTAAAACCGATGCGTTGTGATTTTGCTTGTTTCGGTCTAAAAGAGCTTGTTTCGTTGTTTTAAGCACGAATACATGCTTTTCGCGCAGTTATAGAAGAAAAAGTTTTGACGCGTATTAGAGAGACGTAAAACCGATGTGTTGTGATTTAGCTCGTTTCTGTCTAAAACAGCTTGTTTCGTTGTATTAAGCACGAATACATGCTTTTTGCGCAGTTATAGAGAGAAAACGTTTTGACGCGTATCACATGCACACTTGTAAAACCGATATGTTCAGATCTAGCTCGTTTGGTCTAAACAGCTTGTTTCGTTGTATTAAGCACGAATACATGCTTTTCGCGCAGTTATAAGAGAAAACGTTTTGACGCGTATCAGAGGAAAACTTGTAAAACCGATGTGATTTAGCTCGTTTCGGTCTAAAACAGCTTGTTTCGTTGTATTAAGCACGAATACATGCTTTTCGCGCAGTTATAAGACGAAAAGGTTTTCACGCGTATCAGAGGAACACTCGTAAACCCAATGTGTTGTGATTTAGCTCGTTTCGGTCTAAAACAGCTTGTTTCGTTGGATTAATCACGAATACATGCTTTTCGCGCAGTTATAGGAGAAAAAGTTTTGACGCGTATCACGTGGATACTTGTAAAACCGATGTGTTCAGATATAGCTCGTTTTGGTATAAAACAACTTGTTTCGTTGTTTTAAGCACGAATACATGCTTTTCGCGCAGTTATAGAAGGAAAAGTTTTGACGCGTATTAGAGACTTGTAAAACCGATGCGTTGTGATTTAACTCGTTTCGGTCTAAAAGAGCTTGTTTCGTTGTTTTAAGCACGAATACATGCTTTTCGCGCAGTTATAGAAGAAAAAGTTTTGACGCGTATTAGAGAGACTTGTAAAACCGATGTGTTGTGATTTAGCTCGTTTTTGTCTAAAACAGCTTGTTTCGTTGTATTAAGCACGAATACATGCTTTTTGCGCAGTTATAAGAGAAAACGTTTTGACGCCTATCACATGCACACTTGTAAAACCGATATGTTCAGATCTAGCTCGTTTTGGTCTAAAACAGCTTGTTCTGTTGTATTAAGCACGAATACATGCTTTTCGCGCAGTTATAAGAGAAAAAGTTTTGACGCGTGTCACAAGGACACTTGTAAAACCGATGTGTTCAGATCTAGCTCGTTTTGGTCTAAAACAGCTTGTTTCGTTGTATTAAGCACGAATACATGCTTTTCGCGCAGGTATAAGAGAAAACGTTTTGACGCGTATCAGAGGAAAACTTGTAAAACCGATGTGATTTAGCTCGTTTCGGTCTAAAACAGCTTGTTTCGTTGTATTAGGCACGAATACATGCTTTTCGCGCAGTTATAGAAGAAAAAGTTTTGACGCGTATTAGAGGGACACTTGTAAAACCGATGTGTTCAGATTTAGCTCGTTTCGGTCTAAAACAGCTTGTTTCGTTCTATTAAGCACGAATACATGCTTTTCGCGCAGTTATAAGAGAAAAAGTTTTGACGCGTATCAGAGGAAAACTTGTAAAACCGATGTGTTGTGATTTACCTCGTTTCGGTCTAAAACAGCTTGTTTCGTTGGATTAAGTACGAATACATGCTTTTCGCGCAGTTATAAGAGAAAAAGTTTTGACGCGTATCAGAGGAACACTCGTAAAACCAATGTGTTGTGATTTAGCTCGTTTCGGTCTAAAACAGCTTGTTTCGTTGGATTAATCACGAATACATGCTTTTCGCGCAGTTATAGGAGAAAAAGTTTTGACGCCTATCACGTGGATACTTGTAAAACCGATGTGTTCAGATATAGCTCGTTTTGGTATAAAACAACTTGTTTCGTTGTTTTAAGCACGAATACATGCTTTTCGCGCAGTTATAGAAGGAAAAGTTTTGACGCGTATTAGAGACTTGTAAAACGATGCGTTGTGATTTAACTTGTTCGGTCTAAAAGAGCTTGTTTCGTTGTTTTAAGCACGAATACATGCTTTTCGCGCAGTTATAGAAGAAAAAGTTTTGACGCGTATTAGAGAGACATGTAAAACCGATGTGTTGTGATTTAGCTCGTTTCTGTCTAAAACAGCTTGTTTCGTTGTATTAAGCACGAATACATGCTTTTTGCGCAGTTATAAGAGAAAACGTTTTGACGCGTATCACATGCACACTTGTAAAACCGATATGTTCAGATCTAGCTCGTTTTGGTCTAAAACAGCTTGTTTCGTTGTATTAAGCACGAATACATGCTTTTCGCGCAGTTATAAGAGAAAAAGTTTTGACGCGTGTCACAAGGACACTTGTAAAACCGATGTGTTCAGATTTACCTCGTTTCGGTCTAAAACAGCTTGTTTCGTTGGACTAAGCAGGAATACATGCTTTTCGCGCAGTTATAAGAGAAAAAAGTTTTGACGCTTATTACATGGGCACTTGTAAAACCGATGTGTTCAGATCTAGCTCGTTTTGGTCTAAAACGGCTTGTTTCGTTGTATTAAGCACGAATACATGCTTTTCGCGCAGTTATAAGAGAAAACGTTTTGACGCGTATCAGAGGAAAACTTGTAAAACCGATGTGATTTAGCTCGTTTCGGTCTAAAACAGCTTGTTTCGTTGTATTAAGCACGAATACATGCTTTTCGCGCAGTTATAGAAGAAAAAGTTTTGACGCGTATTAGAGGGACACTTGTAAAACCGATGTGTTCAGATTTAGCTCGTTTCGGTCTAAAACAGCTTGTTTCGTTCTATTAAGCACGAATACATGCTTTTCGCGCAGTTATAAGAGAAAAAGTTTTGACGCCTATCAGAGGAAAACTTGTAAAACCGATGTGTTGTGATTTACCTCGTTTCGGTCTAAAACAGCTTGTTTCGTTGGATTAAGCACGAATAGATGCTTTTCGCGCAGTTATAAGAGAAAAAGTTTTGACGCGTATCACGTGGATACTTGTAAAACCGATGTGTTCAGATATAGCTCGTTTTGGTATAAAACAACTTGTTTCGTTGTTTTAAGCATGAATACATGCTTTTCGCGCAGTTATAGAAGGAAAAGTTTTGACGCGTATTAGAGACTTGTAAAACCGATGCGTTGTGATTTTGCTTGTTTCGGTCTAAAAGAGCTTGTTTCGTTGTTTTAAGCACGAATACATGCTTTTCGCGCAGTTATAGAAGAAAAAGTTTTGACGCGTATTAGAGAGACGTAAAACCGATGTGTTGTGATTTAGCTCGTTTCTGTCTAAAACAGCTTGTTTCGTTGTATTAAGCACGAATACATGCTTTTTGCGCAGTTATAAGAGAAAACGTTTTGACGCGTATCACATGCACACTTGTAAAACCGATATGTTCAGATCTAGCTCGTTTTGGTCTAAAACAGCTTGTTTCGTTGTATTAAGCACGAATACATGCTTTTCGCGCAGTTATA
The DNA here is from genome assembly GCF_052857255.1 of Amblyomma americanum. Classification (NCBI taxonomy): domain Eukaryota; kingdom Metazoa; phylum Arthropoda; class Arachnida; order Ixodida; family Ixodidae; genus Amblyomma; species Amblyomma americanum. Next base: position 22,785 of record NW_027526673.1, on the reverse strand, counting down.
AGAGAAAACGTTTTGACGCGTATCAGAGGAAAACTTGTAAAACCGATGTGATTTAGCTCGTTTCGGTCTAAAACAGCTTGTTTCGTTGTATTAAGCACGAATACATGCTTTTCGCGCAGTTATAAGAGAAAAGGTTTTGACGCGTATCAGAGGAACACTCGTAAACCCAATGTGTTGTGATTTAGCTCGTTTCGGTCTAAAACAGCTTGTTTCGTTGGATTAATCACGAATACATGCTTTTCGCGCAGTTATAGGAGAAAAAGTTTTGACGCGTATCACGTGGATACTTGTAAAACCGATGTGTTCAGATATAGCTCGTTTTGGTATAAAACAACTTGTTTCGTTGTTTTAAGCACGAATACATGCTTTTCGCGCAGTTATAGAAGGAAAAGTTTTGACGCGTTATAGAGACTTGTAAAACCGATGCGTTGTGATTTACCTCGTTTCGGTCTAAAAGAGCTTGTTTCGTTGTTTTAAGCACGAATACATGCTTTTCGCGCAGTTATAGAAGAAAAAGTTTTGACGCGTATTAGAGAGACTTGTAAAACCGATGTGTTGTGATTTAGCTCGTTTTTGTCTAAAACAGCTTGTTTCATTGTATTAAGCACGAATACATGCTTTTTGCGCAGTTATAAGAGAAAACGTTTTGACGCCTATCACATGCACACTTGTAAAACCGATATGTTCAGATCTAGCTCGTTTTGGTCTAAAACAGCTTGTTCTGTTGTATTAAGCACGAATACATGCTTTTCGCGCAGTTATAAGAGAAAAAGTTTTGACGCGTGTCACAAGGACACTTGTAAAACCGATGTGTTCAGATTTACCTCGTTTCGGTCTAAAACAGCTTGTTTGGTTGGATTAAGCAGGAATACATGCTTTTCGCGCAGTTATAAGAGAAAAAAGTTTTGACGCTTATCACATGGGCACTTGTAAAACCGATGTGTTCAGATCTAGCTCGTTTTGGTCTAAAACAGCTTGTTTCGTTGTATTAAGCACGAATACATGCTTTTCGCGCAGTTATAAGAGAAAACGTTTTGACGCGTATCAGAGGAAAACTTGTAAAACCGATGTGATTTAGCTCGTTTCGGTCTAAAACAGCTTGTTTCGTTGTATTAAGCACGAATACATGCTTTTCGCGCAGTTATAGAAGAAAAAGTTTTGACGCGTATTAGAGGGACACTTGTAAAACCGATGTGTTCAGATTTAGCTCGTTTCGGTCTAAAACAGCTTGTTTCGTTCTATTAAGCACGAATACATGCTTTTCGCGCAGTTATAAGAGAAAAAGTTTTGACGCGTATCAGAGGAAAACTTGTAAAACCGATGTGTTGTGATTTACCTCGTTTCGGTCTAAAACAGCTTGTTTCGTTGGATTAAGTACGAATACATGCTTTTCGCGCAGTTATAAGAGAAAAAGTTTTGACGCGTATCAGAGGAACACTCGTAAAACCAATGTGTTGTGATTTAGCTCGTTTCGGTCTAAAACAGCTTGTTTCGTTGGATTAATCACGAATACATGCTTTTCGCGCAGTTATAGGAGAAAAAGTTTTGACGCGTATCACGTGGATACTTGTAAAACCGATGTGTTCAGATATAGCTCGTTTTGGTATAAAACAACTTGTTTCGTTGTTTTAAGCACGAATACATGCTTTTCGCGCAGTTATAGAAGGAAAAGTTTTGACGCGTATTAGAGACTTGTAAAACCGATGCGTTGTGATTTAACTTGTTTCGGTCTAAAAGAGCTTGTTTCGTTGTTTTAAGCACGAATACATGCTTTTCGCGCCGTTATAGAAGAAAAAGTTTTGACGCGTATTAGAGAGACATGTAAAACCGATGTGTTGTGATTTAGCTCGTTTCTGTCTAAAACAGCTTGTTTCGTTGTATTAAGCACGAATACATGCTTTTTGCGCAGTTATAAGAGAAAACGTTTTGACGCGTATCACATGCACACTTGTAAAACCGATATGTTCAGATCTAGCTCGTTTTGGTCTAAAACAGCTTGTTTCGTTGTATTAAGCACGAATACATGCTTTTCGCGCAGTTATAAGAGAAAAAGTTTTGACGCGTGTCACAAGGACACTTGTAAAACCGATGTGTTCAGATTTACCTCGTTTCGGTCTAAAACAGCTTGTTTCGTTGGACTAAGCAGGAATACATGCTTTTCGCGCAGTTATAAGAGAAAAAAGTTTTGACGCTTATCACATGGGCACTTGTAAAACCGATGTGTTCAGATCTAGCTCGTTTTGGTCTAAAACGGCTTGTTTCGTTGTATTAAGCACGAATACATGCTTTTCGCGCAGTTATAAGAGAAAACGTTTTGACGCGTATCAGAGGAAAACTTGTAAAACCGATGTGATTTAGCTCGTTTCGGTCTAAAACAGCTTGTTTCGTTGTATTAAGCACGAATACATGCTTTTCGCGCAGTTATAGAAGAAAAAGTTTTGACGCGTATTAGAGGGACACTTGTAAAACCGATGTGTTCAGATTTAGCTCGTTTCGGTCTAAAACAGCTTGTTTCGTTCTATTAAGCACGAATACATGCTTTTCGCGCAGTTATAAGAGAAAAAGTTTTGACGCCTATCAGAGGAAAACTTGTAAAACCGATGTGTTGTGATTTACCTCGTTTCGGTCTAAAACAGCTTGTTTCGTTGGATTAAGTACGAATACATGCTTTTCGCGCAGTTATAAGAGAAAAAGTTTTGACGCGTATCACGTGGATACTTGTAAAACCGATGTGTTCAGATATAGATCGTTTTGGTATAAAACAACTTGTTTCGTTGTTTTAAGCACGAATACATGCTTTTCGCGCAGTTATAGAAGGAAACGTTTTGACGCGTATTAGAGACTTGTAAAACCGATGTGTTGTGATTTAGCTCGTTTCTGTCTAAAACAGCTTGTTTCGTTGTATTAAGCACGAATACATGCTTTTTGCGCAGTTATAAGAGAAAACGTTTTGACGCGTATCACATGCACACTTGTAAAACCGATATGTTCAGATCTAGCTCGTTTTGGTCTAAAACAGCTTGTTTCGTTGTATTAAGCACGAATACATGCTTTTCGCGCAGTTATAAGAGAAAACGTTTTGACGCGTATCAGAGGAAAACTTGTAAAACCGATGTGATTTAGCTCGTTTCGGTCTAAAACAGCTTGTTTCGTTGTATTAAACACGAATACATGCTTTTCGCGCAGTTATAGAAGAAAAAGTTTTGACGCGTATTAGAGGGACACTTGTAAAACCGATGTGTTCAGATTTAGCTCGTTTCGGTCTAAAACAGCTTGTTTCGTTCTATTAGGCACGAATACATGCTTTTCGCGCAGTTATAAGAGAAAAAGTTTTGACGCCTATCAGAGGAAAACTTGTAAAACCCATGTGTTGTGATTTACCTCGTTTCGGTCTAAAACAGCTTGTTTCGTTGGATTAAGTACGAATACATGCTTTTCGCGCAGTTATAAGAGAAAAAGTTTTGACGCGTATCAGAGGAACACTCGTAAAACCAATGTGTTGTGATTTAGCTCGTTTCGGTCTAAAACAGCTTGTTTTGTTGTTTTAAGCACGAATACATGCTTTTCGCGCAGTTATAGAAGAAAACGTTTTGACGCGTATTAGGGAGACTTGTAAAACCGATGTGTTGTGATTTAGCTCGTTTCGGTCTAAAACAGCTTGTTTCGTTGTATTAAGCACGAATACATTCTTTTCGCGCAGTTATAAGAGAAAAAGTTTTGACGCGTATCAGCGGAAAACTTGTAAAACCGATGTGTTCAGATTTAGCTCGTTTCGGTCTAAAACAGCTTGTTTCGTTGTGTTAAGCAAGAATACATGGTTTTCCCGCTGTTATAAGAGAAAACGTTTTGACGCGTGTCACAGGGACACTTGTAAAACCGATGTGTTCAGATTTAGCTCGTTTCGGTCTAAAACAGCTTGTTTCGTTGGATTAAGCACGAATACATGCTTTTCGCGCAGTTATAAGAGAAAAAGTTTTGACGCGTATCACGTGGATACTTGTAAAAGCGATGTGTTCAGATATAGCTCGTTTTGGTATAAAACAACTTGTTTCGTTGTTTTAAGCACGAATACATGCTTTTCGCGCAGTTATAGAAGGAAAAGTTTTGACGCGTATTAGAGACTTGTAAAACCGATGCGTTGTGATTTAGCTCGTTTCGGTCTAAAACAGCTTGTTTTGTTGTTTTAAGCACGAATACATGCTTTTCGCGCAGTTATAGAAGAAAACGTTTTGACGCGTATTAGGGAGACTTGTAAAACCGATGTGTTGTGATTTAGCTCGTTTCGGTCTAAAACAGCTTGTTTCGTTGTATTAAGCACGAATACATGCGTTTCGCGCAGTTATAAGAGAAAACGTTTTGACGCGTATCAGAGGAAAACTTGTAAAACCGATGTGTCGTGATTTAGCTCGTTTCGTTCTAAAAACGCTTGTTTCGTTGTATTAAGCTAGAATACATGCTTTTTGCGTTGTTATAAGAGAAAACGTTTTGATGCGTGTCACAGGGACACTTGTAAAACCGATGTGTTCAGATTTAGGTCGTTTCGGTCTAAAACAGCTTGTGTCGTTGTGTTAAGCAAGAATACATGATTTTCCCGCTGTTATAGGAGAAAACGTTTTGACGCGTGTCACAGGGACACTTGTAAAACCGATGTGTTCAGATTTAGCTCGTTTCGGTCTAAAACAGCTTGTTTCGTTGGATTAAGCACGAATAGATGCTTTTCGCGCAGTTATAAGAGAAAAAGTTTTGACGCGTATCACGTGGATACTTGTAAAACCGATGTGTTCAGATATAGCTCGTTTTGGTATAAAACAACTTGTTTCGTTGTTTTAAGCACGAATACATGCTTTTCGCGCAGTTATAGAAGGAAAAGTTTTGACGCGTATTAGAGACTTGTAAAACCGATGCGTTGTGATTTTGCTCGTTTCGGTCTAAAAGAGCTTGTTTCGTTGTTTTAAGCACGAATACATGCTTTTCGCACAGTTATAGAAGAAAAAGTTTTGACGCGTATTAGAGAGACTTGTAAAACCGATGTGTTGTGATTTAGCTCGTTTCTGTCTAAAACAGCTTGTTTCGTTGTATTAAGCACGAATACATGCTTTTTGCGCAGTTATAAGAGAAAACGTTTTGACGCGTATCACATGCACACTCGTAAAACCGATATGTTCAGATCTAGCTCGTTTTGGTCTAAAACAGCTTGTTTCGTTGTATTAAGCACGAATACATGCTTTTCGCGCAGTTATAAGAGAAAAAGTTTTGACGCGTGTCACAAGGACACTTGTAAAACCGATGTGTTCAGATTTACCTCGTTTCGGTCTAAAACAGCTTGTTTCGTTGGATTAAGCAGGAATACATGCTTTTCGCGCAGTTATAAGAGAAAAAAGTTTTGACGCTTATCACATGGGCACTTGTAAAACCGATGTGTTCAGATCTAGCTCGTTTTGGTCTAAAACAGCTTGTTTCGTTGTATTAAGCACGAATACAATCTTTTCGCGCAGTTATAAGAGAAAAAGTTTTGACGCGTTTCACATGGACGCTTTTAAAACCGATGTGTTCAGATTTAGCTCGTTTCGGTCTAAAACAGCTTGTTTCGTTGTATTATACATGCTTTTCACCCAGTTTTGAGAGAAAAAGTTTTGACGCGTGTCACAGGGACACTTGTAAAACCTGTGCGTTCAGATTTAGCTCGTTTCGGTCTAAAACAGCTTGTTTCGTTGTATTAAGCACGAATACATGCTTTTCGCGCAGTTATAAGAGAAAAATGTGACGCGTATCACGTGGATACTTGTAAAACCGATGTGTGCAGATATAGCTCGTATTGTATAAAACAGCTTGTTTCGTTGTTTTAAGCACGAATACATGCTTTTCGCGCAGTTATAGAAGAAAAAGTTTTGACGCGTATTAGAGGGACACTTGTAAAACCGATGTGTTCAGATTTAGCTCGTTTCGGTCTAAAACAGCTTGTTTCGTTTTATTAAGCACGAATACATGCTTTTCGCGCAGTTATAAGAGAAAAAGTTTTGACGAGTATCAGAGGAAAACTTGTAAAACCGATGTGTTGTGATTTACCTCGTTTCGGTCTAAAACAGCTTGTTTCGTTGGATTAAGTACGAATACATGCTTTTCGCGCAGTTATAAGAGAAAAAGTTTTGACGCGTATCAGAGGAACACTCGTAAAACCAATGTGTTGTGATTTAGCTCGTTTCGGTCTAAAACAGCTTGTTTTGTTGTTTTAAGCACAAATACATGCTTTTCGCGCAGTTATAGAAGAAAACGTTTTGACGCGTATTAGGGAGACTTGTAAAACCGATGTGTTGTGATTTAGCTCGTTTCGGTCTAAAACAGCTTGTTTCGTTGTATTAAGCACGAATACATGCTTTTCGCGCAGTTATAAAAGAAAAAGTTTTGACGCGTATCAGAGGAAAACTTGTAAAACCGATGTGTCGTGATTTAGCTCGTTTCGGTCTAAAAACGCTTGTTTCGTTGTATTAAGCTAGAATACATGCTTTTCGCGCTGTTATAAGTGAAAACGTTTTGATGCGTGTCACAGGGACACTTGTAAAACCGATGTGTTCAGAATTAGCTCGTTTCGGTCTAAAACAGCTTGTTTCGTTGTGTTAAGCAAGAATACATGATTTTCCCGCTGTTATAAGAGAAAACGTTTTGACGCGTGTCACAGGGACACTTGTAAAACCGATGTGTTCAGATATAGCTCGTTTTGGTATAAAACAACTTGTTTCGTTGTTTTAAGCACGAATACATGCTTTTCGCGCAGTTGTAGAAGGAAAAGTTTTGACGCGTATTAGAGACTTGTAAAACCGATGCGTTGTGATTTAGCTCGTTTCGGTCTAAAAGAGCTTGTTTCGTTGTTTTAAGCACGAATACATGCTTTTCGCGCAGTTATAGAAGAAAAAGTTTTGACGCGTATTAGAGAGACCTGTAAAACCGATGTGTTGTGATTTAGATCGTTTCTGTCTAAAACAGCTTGTTTCGTTGTATTAAGCACGAATACATGCTTTTTGCGCAGTTATAAGAGAAAACGTTTTGACGCGTATCACATGCACACTTGTAAAACCGATATGTTCAGATCTAGCTCGTTTTGGTCTAAAACAGCTTGTTTTGTTGCATTAAGCACGAATACATGCTTTTCGCGCCGTTATAAGAGAAAAAGTTTTGACGCGTATCAGAGGAACACTCGTAAAACCAATGTGTTGTGATTTAGATCGTTTCGGTCTAAAACAGCTTGTTTCGTTGGATTAATCACGAATACATGTTTTTCGCGCAGTTATAAGAGAAAAAGTTTTGACGCGTGTCACAAGGACACTTGTAAAACCGATGTGTTCAGATTTACCTCGTTTCGGTCTAAAACAGCTTGTTTCGTTGGATTAAGCAGGAATACATGCTTTTCGCGCAGTTATAAGAGAAAAAAGTTTTGAAGCTTATCACATGGGCACTTGTAAAATCGATGTGTTCAGATCTAGCTCATTTTGGTCTAAAACAGCTTGTTTCGTTGTATTAAGCACGAATACAATCTTTTCGCGCAGTTATAAGAGAAAAAGTTTTGACGCGTTTCACATGGACGCTTTTAAAACCGATGTGTTCAGATTTACCTCGGTTCGGTCTAAAACAGCTTGTTTCGTTGGATTAAGCAGGAATACATGCTTTTCGCGCAGTTATAAGAGAAAAAAGTTTTGACGCTTATCACATGGGCACTTGTAAAACCGATGTGTTCAGATCTAGCTCGTTTTCGTCTAAAACAACTTGTTTCGTTGTATTAAGCACGAATACAATCTTTTCGCGCAGTTATAAGAGAAAAAGTTTTGACGCGTTTCACATGGACGCTTTTAAAACCGATGTGTTCAGATTTAGCTCGTTTCGGTCTAAAACAGCTTGTTTCGTTGTATTATACATGCTTTTCACCCAGTTATGAGAGAAAAAGTTTTGACTCGTGTCACAGGGACACTTGTAAAACCTGTGCGTTCAGATTTAGCTCGTTTCGGTCTAAAACAGCTTGTTTCGTTGTATTAAGCACGAATACATGCTTTTCGCGCAGTTATAAGAGAAAAATATGACGCGTATCACGTGGATACTTGTAAAACCGATGTGTGCAGATATAGCTCGTTTTGGTATAAAACAGCTTGTTTCGTTGTTTTAAGCACGAATACATGCTTTTCGCGCAGTTATAGAAGAAAAAGTTTTGACGCGTATTAGAGGGACACTTGTAAAACCGATGTGTTCAGATTTAGCTCGTTTCGGTCTAAAACAGCTTGTTTCGTTCTATTAAGCACGAATACATGCTTTTCGCGCAGTTATAAGAGAAAAAGTTTTGACGCGTATCAGAGGAACACTCGTAAAACCAATGTGTTGTGATTTAGCTCGTTTCGGTCTAAAACAGCTTGTTTCGTTGTATTAGGCACGAATACATGCTTTTCGCGCAGTTATAAGAGAAAAAGTTTTGACGCGTATCAGAGGAAAACTTGTAAAACCGATGTGTCGTGATTTAGCTCGTTTCTGTCTAAAAACGCTTGTTTCGTTGTATTAAGCTAGAATACATGCTTTTCGCGCTGTTATAAGAGAAAACGTTTTGATGCGTGTCACAGGGACATTTGTAAAACCGATGTGTTCAGATTTAGCTCGTTTCGGTCTAAAACAGCTTGTTTCGTTGTGTTAAGCAAGAATACATGATTTTCCCGCTGTTATAAGAGAAAACGTTTTGACGCGTGTCAAAGGGACACTTGTAAAAACCGATGTGTTCAGATTTAGCTCGTTTCGGTCTAAAACAGCTTGTTTCGTTGGATTAAGCACGAATACATGCTTTTCGCGCAGTTATAGGAGAAAAAGTTTTGACGCGTATCACGTGGATACTTGTAAAACCGATGTGTTCAGATATAGCTCGTTTTGGTATAAAACAACTTGTTTCGTTGTTTTAAGCACGAATACATGATTTTCGCGCAGTTATAGAAGGAAAAGTTTTGACGCGTATTAGACACTTGTAAAACCGATGCGTTGTGATTTAGCTCGTTTCGGTCTAAAAGAGCTTGTTTCGTTGTTTTAAGCACGAATACATGCTTTTCGCGCAGATATAGAAGAAAAAGTTTTGACGCGTATTAGAGAGACCTGTAAAACCGATGTGTTGTGATTTAGCTCGTTTCTGTCTAAAACAGCTTGTTTCGTTGTATTAAGCACGAATACATGCTTTTTGCGCAGTTATAAGAGAAAACGTTTTGACGCGTATCACATGCACACTTGTAAAACCGATATGTTCAGATCTAGCTCGTTTTGGTCTAAAACAGCTTGTTTCGTTGCATTAAGCACGAATACATGCTTTTCGCGCCGTTATAAGAGAAAAAGTTTTGACGCGTATCAGAGGAAAACTTGTAAAACCGATGTGTTGTGATTTAGCTCGTTTCGGTCTAAAACAGCTTGTTTCGATGTTTTAAAGCACGAATACATGCTTTTCGCGCAGTTATAGAAGAAAACGTTTTGACGCGTATTAGGGAGACTTGTAAAACCGATGTGTTTAGATATAGCTCGTTTCGGTCTAACACAGCTTGTTTCGTTGTAATATGCACGAATACATGCTTTTCGCGCATTTATAAGAGAAAACGTTTTGACGCGTATCACGTGGATACTAGTAAAAACCGATGTGTTCAGATATAGCTCGTTTCGGTCTAAAACAGCTTGTTTCGTTGTATTAAGCACGAATACATGCTTTTCGCGTAGATATAAGAGAAAAAGTTTTGACGCGTATCAGAGGAAAACTTGTAAAACCGATGTGTCGTGATTTAGCTCGTTTCGGTTTAAAAACGCTTGTTTCGTTGTATTAGGCTAGAATACATGCTTTTCGCGCTGTTATAAGAGAAAACGTTTTGATGCGTGTCACAGGGACACTTGTAAAACCGATGTGTTCAGATTTAGCTCGTTTCGGTCTAAAACAGCTTGTTTCGTTGTGTTAAGCAAGAATACATGATTTTCCCGCTGTTATAAGAGAAAACGTTTCGACGCGTGTCACAGGGACACTTGTAAAACCGATGTGTTCAGATTTAGCTCGTTTCGGTCTAAAACAGCTTGTTTCGTTGGATTAAGCACGAATACATGCTTTTCGCGCAGTTATAAAAGAAAAAGTTTTGACGCGTATCACGTGGAACTTGTAAAACCGATGTGTTCAGATATAGCTCGTTTTGGTATAAAACAACTTGTTTCGTTGCATTAAGCACGAATACATGCTTTTCGCGCAGGTATAGAAGGAAAAGTTTTGACGCGTATTAGAGACTTGTAAAACCGATGCGTTGTGATTTAGCTCGTTTCGGTCTAAAAGAGCTTGTTTCGTTGTTTTAAGCACGAATACATGCTTTTCGCGCAGTTATAGAAGAAAAAGTTTTGACGCGTATTAGAGAGACCTGTAAAACCGATGTGTTGTGATTTAGATCGTTTCTGTCTAAAACAGCTTGTTTCGTTGTATTAAGCACGAATACATGCTTTTTGCGCAGTTATAAGAGAAAACGTTTTGACGCGTATCACATGCACACTTGTAAAACCGATATGTTCAGATCTAGCTCGTTTTGGTCTAAAACAGCTTGTTTTGTTGCATTAAGCACGAATACATGCTTTTCGCGCCGTTATAAGAGAAAAAGTTTTGACGCGTATCAGAGGAACACTCGTAAAACCAATGTGTTGTGATTTAGATCGTTTCGGTCTAAAACAGCTTGTTTCGTTGGATTAAGCAGGAATACATGCTTTTCGCGCAGTTATAAGAGAAAAAGTTTTGACGCGTGTCACAAGGACACTTGTAAAACCGATGTGTTCAGATTTACCTCGTTTCGGTCTAAAACAGCTTGTTTCGTTGGATTAAGCAGGAATACATGCTTTTCGCGCAGTTATAAGAGAAAAAAGTTTTGAAGCTTATCACATGGGCACTTGTAAAATCGATGTGTTCAGATCTAGCTCGTTTTGGTCTAAAACAGCTTGTTTCGTTGTATTAAGCACGAATACAATCTTTTCGCGCAGTTATAAGAGAAAAAGTTTTGACGCGTTTCACATGGACGCTTTTAAAACCGATGTGTTCAGATTTACCTCGGTTCGGTCTAAAACAGCTTGTTTCGTTGGATTAAGCAGGAATACATGCTTTTCGCGCAGTTATAAGAGAAAAAAGTTTTGACGCTTATCACATGGGCACTTGTAAAACCGATGTGTTCAGATCTAGCTCGTTTTCGTCTAAAACAACTTGTTTCGTTGTATTAAGCACGAATACAATCTTTTCGCGCAGTTATAAGAGAAAAAGTTTTGACGCGTTTCACATGGACGCTTTTAAAACCGATGTGTTCAGATTTAGCTCGTTTCGGTCTAAAACAGCTTGTTTCGTTGTATTATACATGCTTTTCACCCAGTTATGAGAGAAAAAGTTTTGACTCGTGTCACAGGGACACTTGTAAAACCTGTGCGTTCAGATTTAGCTCGTTTCGGTCTAAAACAGCTTGTTTCGTTGTATTAGGCACGAATACATGCTTTTCGCGCAGTTATAAGAGAAAAATATGACGCGTATCACGTGGATACTTGTAAAACCGTTGTGTGCAGATATAGCTCGTTTTGGTATAAAACAGCTTGTTTCGTTGTTTTAGGCACGAATACATGCTTTTCGCGCAGTTATAGAAGAAAAAGTTTTGACGCGTATTAGAGGGACACTTGTAAAACCGATGTGTTCAGATTTAGCTCGTTTCGGTCTAAAACAGCTTGTTTCGTTCTATTAAGCACGAATACATGCTTTTCGCGCAGTTATAAGAGAAAAAGTTTTGACGCGTATCAGAGGAACACTTGTAAAACCGATGTGTTGTGATTTAGCTCGTTTCGGACTAAAACAGCTTGTTTCGTTGTTTTAAGCACGAATACATGCTTTTCGCGCAGTTATAAGAGAAAAAGTATAGACGCGTATCAGAGGAACACTTGTAAAAACCGATGTGTTGTGATTTAGCTCGTTTCGGACTAAAAAAGCTTGTTTAGTTGTATTAAGCACGAATACATGCTTTTCGCGCAGTTATAAGAGAAAAAGCTTTGACGAGTATCACGTGGATACTTGTAAAACCGATGTGTTCAGATATAGCTCGTTTCGCCACGTGATACGCGTCAAAACGTTTTCTCTTATAAATGCGCGAAAAGCATGTATTTGTGCATAATACAACGAAACAAGCTGTGTTCGACCGAAACGAGCTATATCTGAACACATCGGTTTTAAAAGTATCCACGTGATACTCGTCAAAGCTTTTTCTCTTATAACTGCGCGAGAAGCATGTATTCGTGCTTAATACAACTAAACAAGCTTTTTTAGTCCGAAACTAGCTAAATCACAACACATCGGTTTTTACAAGTGTTCCTCTGATACGCGTCTAAACTTTTTCTTTTATAACTGCGCGAAAAGCATGTATTCGTGCTTAAAACAACGAAACAAGCTGTTTTAGTCCGAAACGAGCTAAATCACAACACATCGGTTTTACAAGTGTTCCTCTGATACGCGTCAAAACTTTTTCTCTTATAATTGCGCGAAAAGCATGTATTCGTGCTTAAAACAACGAAACAAGCTGTTTTAGACCGAGATGAGCTAAATCTGAACACATCGGTTTTACAAGTGTCCCTCTAAAACGCGTCAAAACTTTTTCTTCTATAACTGCGCGAAAAGCATGTATTCGTGCTTAAAACAACGAAACAAGCTGTTTTAGACCGAGATGAGCTAAATCTGAACACATCGGTTTTACAAGTGTCCCTCTAATACGCGTCAAAACTTTTTCTTCTATAACTGCGCGAAAAGCATGTATTCGTGTTTAAAACAACGAAACAAACTGTTTTATACCAAAACGAGCTATATCTGAACACATCGGTTTTACAAGTATCCACGTGATACGCGTCAAAACGTTTTCTCTTATAAATGCGCGAAAAGCATGTATTTGTGCATAATACAACGAAACAAGCTGTGTTCGACCGAAACGAGCTATATCTGAACACATCGGTTTTAAAAGTATCCACGTGATACTCGTCAAAGCTTTTTCTCTTATAACTGCGCGAAAAGCATGTATTCGTGCTTAATACAACTAAACAAGCTTTTTTAGTCCGAAACTAGCTAAATCACAACACATCGGTTTTTACAAGTGTTCCTCTGATACGCGTCTAAACTTTTTCTTTTATAACTGCGAGAAAAGCATGTATTCGTGCTTAATACAACTAAACAAGCTTTTTTAGTCCGAAACTAGTTAAATCACAACACATCGGTTTTTACAAGTGTTCCTCTGATACGCGTCTAAACTTTTTCTTTTATAACTGCGCGAAAAGCATGTATTCGTGCTTAATACAACGAAACAAGCTGTTTTAGACCGAAACGAGCTAAACCACAACACATCGGTTTTTCAAGTCTCCCTAATAGGCGTCAAAACTTTTTCTCTTATAACTGCGCGAAAAGCATGTATTCGTGCTTAATAGAACGAAAAAAGCTGTTTTAGACCGAAACGAGCTAAATCTGAACACATCGGTTTTACATGTTCTCCTCTGATACGCGTCAAAACTTTTTCTCTTATAACTACGCGAAAAGCATGTATTCGTGCTTAATATAACGAAACAAGCTGTTTTAGACCGAAACGAGCTATATCTGAACACATCGGTTTTACAAGTATCCACGTGATACGCGTCAAAACGTTTTCTCTTATAAATGCGCGAAAAGCATGTATTTGTGCATAATACAACGAAACAAGCTGTGTTCGACCGAAACGAGCTATATCTGAACACATCGGTTTTAAATGTATCCACGTGATACTCGTCAAAGCTTTTTCTCTTATAACTGCGCGAAAAGCATGTATTCGTGCTTAATACAACTAAACAAGCTTTTTTAGTCCGAAACTAGCTAAATCACAACACATCGGTTTTTACAAGTGTTCCTCTGATACGCGTCTAAACTTTTTCTTTTATAACTGCGCGAAAAGCATGTATTCGTGCTTAAAACAACGAAACAAGCTGTTTTAGTCCGAAACGAGCTAAATCACAACACATCGGTTTTACAAGTGTTCCTCTGATACGCGTCAAAACTTTTTCTCTTATAACTGCGCGAAAAGCATGTATTCGTGCTTAAAACAACGAAACAAGCTGTTTTAGACCGAGATGAGCTAAATCTGAACACATCGGTTTTACAAGTGTCCCTCTAAAACGCGTCAAAACTTTTTCTTCTATAACTGCGCGAAAAGCATGTATTCGTGCTTAAAACAACGAAACAAGCTGTTTTAGACCGAGATGAGCTAAATCTGAACACATCGGTTTTACAAGTGTCCCTCTAATACGCGTCAAAACTTTTTCTTCTATAACTGCGCGAAAAGCATGTATTCGTGCTTAAAACAACGAAACAAACTGTTTTATACCAAAACGAGCTATATCTGAACACATCGGTTTTACAAGTATCCACGTGATACGCGTCAAAACTTTTTCTCTTATAACTGCGCGAAAAGCATGTATTCGTGCTTAATACAACGAAACAAGCTGTTTTAGACCGAAACGAGCTAAATCACAACACATCATTTTTACAAGTATCCACGTGATACGCGTCAAAACTTTTTCTCTTATAACTGCGCGAAAAGCATGTATTCGTGCTTAATCCAACGAAACAAGTTGTTTTAGACCGAAACGAGGTAAATCTGAACACATCGGTTTTACAAGTATCCACGTGCTACGCGTCAAAACTTTTTCTCTTATAACTGCGCGAAAAGCATGTATTCGTGCTTAATCCAACGAAACAAGTTGTTTTAGACCGAAACGAGGTAAATCACAACACATCGGTTTTACAAGTTTTCCTCTGATACGCGTCAAAACTTTTTCTCTTTTAACTGCGCGAAAAGCATGTATTCGTGCTTAATAGAACGAAAAAAGCTGTTTTAGACCGAAACGAGCTAAATCTGAACACATCGGTTTTACATGTTCTCCCTCTGATACGCGTCAAAACTTTTTCTCTTATAACTGCGCGAAAAGCATGTATTCGTGCTTAATACAACGAAACAAGCTGTTTTAGACCGAGATGAGCTAAATCTGAACACATCGGTTTTACAAGTGTCCCCTCTAATACGCGTCAAAACTTTTTCTTCTATAACTGCAGCGAAAAGCATGTATTCGTGCTTAAAACATCGAAACAAGCGGTTTTAGACCGAAACGAGCTAAATCACAACACATCGGTTTTACAAGTATCCACGTGATACGCGTCAAAACTTTTTCTCTTATAACTGCGCGAAAAGCATGTAATTCGTGCTTAATCCAACGAAACAAGTTGTTTTAGACCGAAACGAGGTAAATCACAACACATCGGTTTTACAAGTTTTCCTCTGATACGCGTCAAAACTTTTTCTCTTATAACTGCGCGAAAAGCATGTATTCGTGCTTAATAGAACGAAAAAAGCTGTTTTAGACCGAAACGAGCTAAATCTGAACACATCGGTTTTACATGTTCTCCTCTGATACGCGTCAAAACTTTTTCTCTTATAACTGCGCGAAAAGCATGTATTCGTGCTTAATACAACGAAACAAGCTGTTTTAGACCGAAACAAGCTAAATCACAACACATCGGTTTTACAAGTTCTCCTCTGCTACGCGTCAAAACCTTTTCTCTTATAACTACGCGAAAAGCAATGTATTCGTGCTTAATAGAACGAAAACAAGCTGTTTTAGACCGAACGAGCTAAATCTGAACACATCGGTTTTACAAGTTCTCCTCTGATACGCGTCAAAACTTTTTCTCTTATAACTACGCGAAAAGCATGTATTCGTGCCTAATATAACGAAACAAGCTGTTTTAGACCGAAACGAGCTATATCTGAACACATCGGTTTTACAAGTATCCACGTGATACGCGTCAAATCGTTTTCTCTTATAAATGCGCGAAAAGCATGTATTTGTGCATAATACAACGAAACAAGCTGTGTTCGACCGAAACGAGCTATATCTGAACACATCGGTTTTAAAAGTATCCACGTGATACTCGTCAAAGCTTTTTCTCTTATAACTGCGCGAAAAGCATGTATTCGTGCTTAATACAACTAAACAAGCTTTTTAGTCCGAAACTAGCTAAATCACAACACATCGGTTTTTACAAGTGTTCCTCTGACACGCGTCTAAACTTTTTGTTTTATAACTGCGCGAAAAGCATGTATTCGTGCTTAAAACAACGAAACAAGCTGTTTTAGTCCGAGACGAGCTAAATCACAACACATCGGTTTTACAAGTGTTCCTCTGATACGCGTCAAAACTTTTTCTCTTATAAACTGCGCGAAAAGCATGTATTCGTGCTTAAAACAACGAAACAAGCTGTTTTAGACCGAGATGAGCTCAATCTGAACACATCGGTTTTACAAGTGTCCCTCTAAAACGCGTCAAAACTTTTTCTTCTATAACTGCGCGAAAAGCATGTATTCGTGCTTAAAACAACGAAACAAGCTGTTTTATACCAAAACGAGCTATATCTGAACACATCGGTTTTACAAGTATCCACGTGATACGCGTCAAAACTTTTTCTCTTATAAATGCGCGAAAAGCATGTATTCGTGCTTAATACATCGAAACAAGCTGTGTTAGACAGAAACGAGCTAAATCTGAACACATCGGTTTTACAAGTATCCACGTGATACGCGTCAAAACTTTTTCTCTTATAACTGCGCGAAAAGCATGTATTCGTGCTTAATACAACGAAACAAGCTGTTTTAGACCGAAACGAGCTAAATCACAACACATCGGTTTTACAAGTCTTCCTAATACGCGTCAAAACGTTTTCTTCTATAACTGCGCGAAAAGCATGTATTCGTGCTTAAAACATCGAAACAAGCGGTTTTAGACCGAAACGAGCTAAATCACAACACATCGGTTTTTACAAGTATCCACGTGATACGCGTCAAAACTTTTCCTCTTACAACTGCCGAAAAGCATGTATTCGTGCTTAATCCAACGAAACAAGTTGTTTTAGACCGAACGAGGTAAATCACAACACATCGGTTTTACAAGTTTTCCTCTGATACGCGTCAAAACTTTTTCTCTTATAACTGCGCGAAAAGCATGTATTCGTGCTTAATAGAACGAAACAAGCTGTTTTAGACCGAAACGAGCTAAATCTGAACACATCGGTTTTACAAGTTCTCCTCTGATACGCGTCAAAACTTTTTCTTTTATAAGTGCGCGAAAAGCTTGTATTCGTGCTTAATACAACGAAACAAGCTGTTTTAGACCGAAACGAGCTAAATCACAACCAATCGGTTTTACAAGTTCTCCTCTGCTACGCGTCTAAACTTTTTCTCTTATATCTGCGCGAAAAGCATGTGTTCGTGCTTAAAACAACGAAACAAGCTGTTTTATACCCAAACGAGCTATATCTGAACACATCGGTTTTACAAGTAAACACGTGATACGCGTCAAAACTTTTTCTCTTATAACTGCGCGAAAAGCATGTATTCGTGCTTAATACAACGAAACAAGCTGTTTTAGACCGAAACGAGCTAAACCACAACACATCGGTTTTTCAAGTCTCCCTAATAGGCGTCAAAACTTTTTCTCTTATAAATGCGCGAAAAGCATGTATTCGTGCTTAATACAACGAAACAAGCTGTGTTAGACAGAAACGAGCTAAATCTGAACACATCAACGTCAACACATACTCGTCAACCTTTTCTCTTATAACTGCGCGAAAAGCATGTATTCGTGATTAATCCAACGAAACAAGCTGTTTTAGACCAAAACGAGCTAAATCACAACACATTGGTTTTACGAGTGTTCCTCTGATACGCGTCAAAACTTTTTCTCTTAAACTGCGCGAAAAGCATGTATTCGTGCTTATTACAACGAAACAAGTTGTTTTAGACCGAAACGAGCTAAATCACAACACATCGGTTTTACAAGTGTCCCTGTGACACGCGTCAAAACGTTTTCTCTTATAACAGCGCGAAAAGCATGTATTCGTGCTTAATACAACTAAACAAGCTGTTTTAGTCCGAAACGAGCTAAATCACTACACATCGGTTTTACAAGTTTTCCCCTGATACGCGTCTAAACTTTTTCTCTTATAACTGCGCGAAAAGCATGTATTCGTGCTTAAAACAACGAAACAAGCTGTTTTAGACCGAGATGAGCTAAATCTGAACACATCGGTTTTACAAGTGTCCCTCTAATACGCGTCAAAACTTTTTCTTCTATAACTGCGCGAAAAGCATGTATTCGTGCTTAAAACATCGAAACAAGCGGTTTTAGACCGAAACGAGCTAAATCACAACACATCGGTTTTACAAGTATCCACGTGATACGCGTCAAAACTTTTTGTCTTATAACTGCGCGAAAAGCATGTATTCGTGCTTAATCCAACGAAACAAGTTGTTTTAGACCGAAACGAGGTAAATCACAACACATCGGTTTTACAAGTTTTCCTCTGATACGCGTTAAAACTTTTTCTCTTATAACTGCGCGAAAAGCATGTATTCGTGCTTAATAGAACGAAAAAAGCTGTTTTAGACCGAAACGAGCTAAATCTGAACACATCGGTTTTACATGTTCTCCTCTGATACGCGTCAAAACTTTTTCTCTTATAACTGCGCGAAAAGCATGTATTCTTGCTTAATACAACAAAACAAGCTGTTTTAGACCGAAACAAGCTAAATCACAACACATCGGTTTTACAAGTTCTCCTCTGCTACGCGTCAAAACTTTTTCTCTTATAACTACGCGAAAAGCATGTATTCGTGCTTAATACAACGAAACAAGAGCTGTTTTAGACGGAAACGAGCTATATCTGAACACATCGGTTTTACAAGTATCCACGTGATACTCGTCAAAGCTTTTTCTCTTATAACTGCGCGAAAAGCATGTATTCGTGCTTAATACAACTAAACAAGCTTTTTTAGTCCGAAACGAGCTAAATCACAACACATCGGTTTTTACGCGTCTAAACTTTTTCTCTTATAACTGCGCGAAAAGCATGTATTCGTGCTTAAAACAACGAAACAAGCTGTTTTAGTCCGAAACGAGATAAATCACAACACATCGGTTTTACAAGTGTCCCTCTAATACGCGTCAAAACTTTTTCTTCTATAACTGCGCGAAAAGCATGTATTCGTGCTTAAAACAACGAAACAAGCTGTTTTATACATAAACGAGCTATATCTGAACACATCGCTTTTACAAGTATCCACGTGATACGCGTCAAAACTTTTTCTCTTATAACTGCGCGAAAAGCATGTATTCGTGCTTAATCCAACGAAACAAGCTGTTTTAGACCGAAACGAGGTAAATCACAACACATCGGTTTTACAAGTTTTTCTCAGATACGCGTCAAAACTTTTTCTCTTATAACTGCGCGAAAAGCATGTATTCCTGCTTATTCCAACGAAACAAGCTGTGTTAGACAGAAACGAGCTAAATCTGAACACATCAACGTCAACACATACGCGTCAACTTTTTCTCTTATAACTGCGCGAAAAGCATGTATTCGTGATTAATCCAACGAAACAAGCTGTTTTAGACCGAAACGAGCTAAATCCAACACATCGGTTTTACAAGTTTTCCTCTGATACGCGTCAAAACTTTTTCTCTTATAACTGCGCGAAAAGCATGTATTCGTGCTTAATACAACGAAACAAGCTGTTTTAGACCGAAACGAGCTAAATCACAACACATCGGTTTTACAAGTCTCCCTAATACGCGTCAAAACGTTTTCTTCTATAACTGCGCGAAAAGCATGTATTCGTGCTTAAAACAACAAAACAAGCTGTTTTAGACCGAAACGAGCTAAATCACAGCACATCGGTTTTACAAGTCTCCCTATAATACGCGTCAAAACGTTTTCTTCTATAACTGCGCGAAAAGCATGTATTCGTGCTTAAAGCATCGAAACAAGCAGTTTTAGACCGAAACGAGCTAAATCACAACACATCGGTTTTACAAGTGTTCCTCTGATACGCGTCAAAACTTTTTCTCATAACTGCGCGAAAAGCATGTATTCTTGATTAATCCAACGAAACAAGCTGTTTTAGACCGAAACGAGCTAAATCACAACACATTGGTTTTACGAGTGTTCCTCTGATAAGGGTCAAAACTTTTTCTCTTATAACTGCGCGAAAAGCATGTATTCCTGCTTAATCCAACGAAACAAGCTGTGTTAGACAGAAACGAGCTAAATCTGAACACATCAACGTCAACACATACGCGTCAACTTTTTCTCTTATAACTGCGCGAAAAGCATGTATTCGTGATTAATCCAACGAAACAAGCTGTTTTAGACCGAAACGAGCTAAATCACAACACATTGGTTTTACGAGTGTTCCTCTGATACGCGTCAAAACTTTTTCTCTTAAACTGCGCGAAAAGCATGTATTCGTGCTTAATACAACGAAACAAGCTGTTTTAGACCGAAACGAGCTAAATCACAACACATCGGTTTTACGTCTCCCTAATACGCGTCAAAACGTTTTCTTCTATAACTGCGCGAAAAGCATGTATTCGTGCTTAAAACAACAAAACAAGCTGTTTTAGAGCGAAACGAGCTAAATCACAGCACATCGGTTTTACAAGTCTCCCTATAATACGCGTCAAAACGTTTTCTTCTATAACTGCGCGAAAAGCATGTATTCGTGCTTAAAGCATCGAAACAAGCGGTTTTAGACCGAAACGAGCTAAATCACAACACCACCGGTTTTACAAGTGTTCCTCTGATACGCGTCAAAACTTTTTATCTTATAACTGCGCGAAAAGCATGTATTCTTGATTAATCCAACGAAACAAGCTGTTTTAGACCGAAACGAGCTAAATCACAACACATTGGTTTTACGAGTGTTCCTCTGATAAGGGTCAAATACTTTTTCTCTTATAACTGCGCGAAAAGCATGTATTCGTGCTTAAAACAACGATACTAGCTGTTTTAGACAGAGATGAGCTAAATCTGAACACATCGGTTTTACAAGTGTCCCTCTAATACGCGTCAAAACTTTTTCTTCTATAACTGCGCAAAAAGCATGTATTCGTGCTTAAAACAACGAAACAAGCTCTTTTATACCAAAACGAGCTATATCTGAACACATCGGTTTTACAAGTATCCACGTGATACGCGTCAACTTTTTCTCTTATAACTGCGCGAAAAGCATGTATTCGTGCTTAATACAACGAAACAAGCTGTTTTAGACCGAAACGAGCTAAATCACAACACATCGGTTTTACAAGTCTCCCTAATACGCGTCAAAACGTTTTCTTCTATAACTGCGCGAAAAGCATGTATTCGTGCTTAAAACATCGAAACAAGCGGTTTTAGACCGAAACGAGCTAAATCACAACACATCTGTTTTACAAGTATCCACGTGATACGCGTCAAAACTTTTTCTCTTATAAATGCGCGAAAAGCATGTATTCGTGCTTAATACAACGAAACAAGCTGTGTTAGACCGAAACGAGCTAAATCTGAACACATCGGTTTTACAAGTGTCCCTGTGACACGCGTCAAAACGTTTTCTCTTATAACAGCGCGAAAAGCATGTATTCGTGCTTAAAACAACGAAACAAGCTATTTTAGACCGAGATGAGGTAAATTTGAACACATTGGTTTTACGAGTGTTCCTCTGATACGCGTCAAAACTTTTTCTCTTATAACTACGCGAAAAGCATGTATTCGTGCTTAATACAACGAAACAAGCTGTTTTAGACCGAAACGAGCTATATCTGAACACATCGGTTTTACAAGTATCCACGTGATACGCGTCAAAACTTTTTCTCTTATAACTGCGCGAAAAGCATGTATTCGTGCTTAATCCAACGAAACAAGCTGTTTTAGACCGAAACGAGGTAAATCACAACACATCGGTGTTACAAGTTTTCCTCTGATACGCGTCAAAACTTTTTCTCTTATAACTGCGCGAAAAGCATGTATTCGTGCTTAATACAACGAAACAAGCTGTTTTAGAACGAAACGAGCTAAATCACAACACATCGGTTTTACAAGTCTCCCTAATACGCGTCAAAACGTTTTCTTCTATAACTGCGCGAAAAGCATGTATTCGTGCTTAATAGAACGAAACAAGCTGTTTTAGACCGAAACGAGCTAAATCTAAACACATCGGTTTTACAAGTTCTCCTCTGATACGTGTCAAAACTTTTTCTCCTATAACTGCGCGAAAATCATGTATTCGTGCTTAATACAACAAAACAAGCTGTTTTAGACCGAAACGAGCTAAATATTAACACATCGGTTTTACAAGTTCTCCTCTGCTACGCGTCAAAACTTTTTCTCTGAAAACTACGCGAAAAGCATGTATTCGTGCTTAATACAACGAAACAAGTTGTTTTAGACCGAAACGAGCTATATCTGAACACATCGGTTTTACAAGTATCCACGTGATACTCGTCAAAGCTTTTTCTCTTATAACTGCGCGAAAAGCATGTATTCGTGCTTAATACAACTAAACAAGCTTTTTTAGTCCGAAACGAGCTAAATCACAACACATCGGTTTTTACGCGTCTAAACTTTTTCTCTTATAACTGCGCGAAAAGCATGTATTCGTGCTTAAAACAACGAAACAAGCTGTTTTAGTCCGAAACGAGATAAATCACAACACATCGGTTTTACAAGTGTCCCTCTAATACGCGTCAAAACTTTTTCTTCTATAACTGCGCGAAAAGCATGTATTCGTGCTTAAAACAACGAAACAAGCTGTTTTATACATAAACGAGCTATATCTGAACACATCGCTTTTACAAGTATCCACGTGATACGCGTCAAAACTTTTTCTCCTATAACTGCGCGAAAAGCATGTA